>NW_011338891.1:8693-15783 GCF_000735185.1 Notothenia coriiceps | reverse complement strand
TAAATCATATTTTTAAATTTAAAGTTGTTGTTATTTACAATATCTATTATTATACCACTAGAAAAAAAATACTGAATGGTTTGAGGATTTGAAAAAGTTGCTGAAAAGTAGATTTGTATGCTCTATTTTTTATTTGTACCAGTAATGGTTTGGCAAAGCGTAAACCTAACACATAAAATATTAGAAAATGCTCCATGAAAGCAGTGAATATATCAGTTATGGACTTTTTAACCTTAAAGCTAATTAACTTAAAGGAGACCTATCATGTTATATTTGAATAATATATTGTAGGGCCATACCTATATAAGGTATATTTATACGTTTTTTTTTTCAAAATACCAAACAGATCATGCATTTTAGCCATGCCTCATTTTGCTCTATTTTCCTCTCCTCCACCCTGTCTTTGCATGCGCTGCAGCTGACCACGCCCCCCTGCAAAGGAGGGTGTCGAGTTACGAGCGTCATGTTACCATGCTGCTACCACGGCAACCTCTCATTCCGCTGATTGGTGGAGAGTTGGCCATATAGGCGGAGCTCCTCGGCACTGACGTCACACTATTTTCAAATCTGGATCAGTCTGTATCAGATCCGTTGCAGCCCCTTTTTAGAGATTTGGGTACGGAGGAAAAGAGAGAGGGTTGTGTTTTCTGACACTTGGTGAGTTCCCTGGAACACCGGGGACACATGTTCATGTATACAAGACATACAAAAGTGCATTTTGCATGATAGGTCCCCTTTAACGTTTAGCTGCATGCTACACTTAGAAACCTGATATTTAATTCAACGTAATCTGTGTTGTTGGGATGATTGTTGACGTGTGCACATGAACTCACCCCCCTAATGTTCTCTTCACTGTACAGTCATGTGTCTTGTGTCCCGCTCAGGCTTCCGTCTCAACAACCAGCTGTATGACATCATCACCATGCGCTACGCCAACGAGAACATGAACATCGACTTCGACAGTTTCATCAGCTGTCTGGTGCGACTCGAGGCCATGTTCAGTGAGTCGCTGCTGCACCAACTCCATCACTGACACGCGGGGGGGCGTTCCAATATGCACACCAACACACTATGAAGCATGCGAGAAATACAAAAGGCCAAAAGTGCCAGGATATCCAAATGTCACTGGTCACATTCACATTCATGCCTCTTCTGGCTACTCTGACCCACATTCTTTAAATAGAGAGTATATACAGAGGAAGTATGTCCCGATTGTATGCAACAGTACACACTTAGTTATGGAAGCCTATGTACTAAAGGTATTTGTATCTGAATCTGTATATATTTGTTGGAACAGCTTAAGAACGACCGCCTGATTGGGTTATATAAATACAAATTGAACAATTTATTTTATTGAATGTGTGGCAGTACAAGCTCCCCCCCGATCTCACCTGATGAGGGGAGTTGATACATCTCTCCCTCATCAAAAGGGAAAGATAATACCTACCGAACATTACTGGACTGCCACTGAAGAAAGGTGTTATATTGTATTGCTCTGAGCATTTAAACAACAAGTCACAGTGTTTGTGTGACGACCAAGGAAACACTTTGAAGCTTCTTGACCATAACCATCCTCTTGTGAGAAAAAAGAAGTACAATGTATGTGTTTTTGCTGCACCAATAACTTACAGTAAGTATTTTTGTATTCTTGTCCAGGGTTTTTGGATGAGGTGGATCACACTTTTCTTGTTGTTTTGTGTCTCCAGGGGCGTTCCAGGCCTTCGATCAGGACGGAGACGGTACCATTAGACTCAGTGTCCTGGAGGTGAGATTCAAACTCAGATAAACTGTGAATAATACCACCTGTGTCTCAGTACGAGTGCATTTAGAAGAAGCATCGACCTGTAGCCGTATCTGTGGAATGAGGTTTGCATTGAGTCAACTGAGGATCGCCTGCTGGGAGAGTCTGCCTCCTTTGAGCCTAGAGAAAGTCTCCACACTCACATGCAGAGATCTGAATAACCTCTGATTAACTCAGGGGAAGAGTGGCATGCAGTTTCAAATCAATTGGGGAAAGTAGAATGGACAAAAGGCCATAAGAATGACCGATTACAACGATCAAAGTACATCCAGTTTGAATGTGCCGTGTATATTAGCAATACCACAGGGAGGTACATTCTATACAAACTTTAAACAATGATATGTAAACATCTAATCCAAGGAAAACTCACATGACATGCATTCAAAGGATTTCCACACACATCACCCTGTTTTTAATCACTTGTTTTTCTAATAAAACCGTAGTTATGTAAGTTTGATAAGCCAAATGTTTTAATTAATGTTCCTATTTCTAATATCAACTTCATTTTGTTGACAAAAATTGTGAAAATGTGTTTGAAACACAGCCGACATTATTAATCTCCTTACACTTTTACTCAGAGTAACTTCTGTACTTCTGCAGATGTATTTTATTACAGTCTTCTTTCTATGTTACAGTATTTCATTTTACATTCATCCATATCTATTTTCCTTCCTGCACCACTCGGTCTCTTGCACAGATGCATTGAGCTTTGGATTTCAGATTTAATGGCCCAAACTAGGCTTTAACTTTTTGTATATTTGGCAAATAAAGCCCTTCAATCTTTCAAATACTTTATTTGTCCTGCAACGGGGAAATATACATGATTACAACAGCGGATAGCGCAGATAAAGTGAGGAACAAATAAATAAATGGCTAAGTATGCACACATTAGTAATTCAATCAGGAGAGACAGTTTTGATGTAAGAATACATATTTATTGCCAGGAATACAGAAATGATTGTAATGGAGTTTTGGCGATTAGGCCCCGTTGTGCAGGAGTATCATTCGGGAGGGGGGAACCGATCTGATGAAACCCCCCGGGGTCTAGACCCTGGTGGTGGTGAATGGATGGTTGGGTTCGGTCTGAAGGGGAGGGGCTTAGCTTGACCCTGGTGGTGGAATGGATAGTTGGGTTCGGTCTGAAGGGGAGGGGCTTAGCTTGACCCTGGTGGTGGTGAATGGATAGTTGGGTTCGGTCTGAAGGGGAGGGGCTTAGCTTGACCCTGGATTCAGAGGGACAGGAGGTGAAGAGGGGTGGAGGAGGGTTGCGTCGAGTCACCTGAAATGACAGCTGTCAGAGGGGAGAGCAGATTGAAAAGGGTTAGCGGAGCGCTATGATAGGCTTGTGAGAATAGAGCGATGTGATTGGTTAAGCTGGGGAGTGATGTCCCCGATCAATTATTGAGAGGAGAGAGAGTAGTAATTCTGATGAACTAAGTATAAGGCGCTTTCACACCAAGTACTTTGCCGTACTTAGTTCATCAGAACTCTTTAGTTCTGATGAACTAAGTACAGATCGCGTTCACACCGGAAAAAGTCCCTGAGGGAAGATTACGCAAATGAAGCCACTGACGTCACTTCTTCTTCTGCTTTGGGTTTACTGGCAGGCCGCAAACAACTTCACGGCGTATACTGCCACCCGAAGTCCCCGGCCGGAAGTCCCCGGTTGTTGGGGACTGGCTTCAGTAGAAGCTGCTGGGACTCCCAGCAATGTTCAACAATGTTCAACTTTTGAGGCTCGATGCTTGGCATCAGCCAATCAAATCCCGTTTATGCAAATCCCGCCAGTGCAAGCGCTAGCCAATCAAACCGCGTGCAAGCTGGGAGAGACAGACCGCAGTTCATTTCCTCATATTCTAAACGAGAAATTACGGTAGCAAATCACCCGGTTCTTTACGACCAGAACTATTTACCGGGATACAAACCGGAGGAACCAGGCATGGAGGGAGGTGGCAGAGACAGTGGGTGAAACTGGTAGGTTTTTCGCCTGTTTGGAGAGTTTATATCCAGTTTACTTCGTTTTAACATTGCTATTGCTTTGTATGTCGGGGGCGGGAGATTCATGTGATTGGTTGTTGGTCGCAAAAAATCGGCAAGCTTCAGACACGCCCAGCTTCAAGATTTTTTGATGCCTGTAGTGTAGACGGGCCGTAACAGTTCAGAGTTGTGCACAGGCTGACGGGTTATAATGGATTTTGACGGAAATGTCACGATCCTGTCCGTCAAAAATGACGGGCAGCGAAAAAGTCTAGCGCAACCTCTGGTGTACACACATGAGGAGTTTGCTTTGGTGTTTGGTGGTGCAAACACAACATAGGGAAACTAGAGAAGGCAGCTCCTGGAGAAATTGCGGTGTGAATGCTGGTAATTTTTATCCTAGCGCCATTACTTTGCCGAGTTATGGGGCTGCCCAAACCGAGGTCGCGTGTGTATACGGGTAAGTTGCCTGCCACGATCGTCCGGCCGTTCCGTAACGGGATGTTGATGTTTCGTACTCGTCAACTGAATAGTTGTCGAGGCGCTAGGTGTTCGTGATGCGGAGCCGCTTGGGGCACCAAACTTTTTACGGGGCTTAAACTCAGGTTCACCGGGGTTCATTCGGGAATCTGGCGGCCGCCCCGTGCTCGCACTACTACTGTGTAAAAAAATTATTTAGCAATATTTAATGAGAACTTTACTAACTACAAAAACAAGTAATATTTGTGTTTATGTGTGCCGGGGTGCTATTGTGCCGTTACTAAAATATAAATATTTGTAATTTTTCTTTCTAGTACGAGGTTTTTCGGCGGGCCGGATATCGCGCATGGGGCCATGGTTGCGGGTGTGGTAGGTCGACTATTATGGACTCGGGTTAACCCTTTCAACATTTAGGTTAAAGAACTTTGTCGGTTAACGGCGTTCCTCAATTTGTTCTCTGTAAACCGTGTTTTTAGGAAAGGAATCTAGCGAGGTTATCTTCTGGGTTAGTTGTCCTTTGCGTTTCTTTGTTCAACAACATGAAATTGTCATCTATGAATAACAGCTGTTTTCTAGAGTGTTCAGCGGTAATATGTCGCTTGTTGGTAACTTGAATAAGACAGGTAATGGGAGGAGGATCGGCAAAAACAATGCACACACACACCACACACACCCCACACCAACACACCACACACACCACACCAACACACACCCACACCACCCACACACCCCACCCACACAACCCCCACACCACAACCACCAACCTCTACCCTTGCCCCATTCGGCCTCTCGTGAGGACGTGGACTTCCTTGGGTGGATATGGTCTGGCTGCCTCTTATTGACGCTCAGTGCACGGGAAGGTGCGGGCGAGCGTGTGGTCGCGGAGGGCTTTTGTAGTAGGGTTTTCAGTCTGGTGCGAAATTACCAGGTTTTCTAGATAACAGGTGTGAGCGGAGAAAGTGGGCGGGGACTTTTGGTTCATTATAATAACTTTGTTTCCTTACAAATTTCCTTTAATACATACATTTAACCTGTTGTCGAAAAATTTCTAAAGATAAAGTAAAACAGAATCCAAAATAAAAGGGGCTACATTGCGTGTAACAAGATACTTGGTGAAGATTGAGTTGTATCAGGAGTATGAGAAAATGAGATATCAAGAGTACGTCCTAAGTCCGCCTGTCATAATTAAGGTATGGGGTTTTTTAGTCTGGGCTTTGGTCTCGGGGTCAGGACGAGACTCCATCGACTCGGCGGCGCAAAAACTACCAGTTGTCGAATTCTCGGTCGGGGGAAATCTCGGATATTGTCCACCCGTTCACAACCGTCGTGATCAGTTTCATCCTCCAGGTATAACTACAGTTGATTTACTAAATCGGTAAACATGCTGGTAAATGTAACGTGTGTTTTTCTGATTTCCTTATGGGGAAATTGAAAACAGGGACTTTTACTTGGACAAAGCGTAGTCTAGTTCTCTCTGTATAGACGGTGCTACATAAATTGCAATCTTCACTCGGGTGGGAGCGTTTATTTAGTCAAATTGTGAGTCTAGTCTACAATATTCTCATACCTTGGAAATTTAGTCATCGCAATGCGAAGAGGACCTGATCCCCTCTGGTTTCCCTATCCATTTTGCTAATATTTTATTGAGCCCGCTCTCTTTTCTCCTCTCCTTTGGCGAACCTTCGCGTGGTCTCTCCGAAAGTAATTGTTTATCTGAGTGGGTCCGTTAACATTTGGAATGCTGTTTTGGGTTTTGTTGAAAGAGGTACTGTCTTTCGCTGGCCGTATTAGGTCTTGTCTATGAGTCTGGAAGATATTCTACGTTGTTTTTGTGGTGTGATCGACGTGTCTAAGTTCGCGGTGACGGTAGGTCCGTCGGTGTCCCTCTTCCTTCTCTCTGACGTCCGGAGGAGTTTCAGCGAAACACACAGCACACCACAGAGGGAGGGCGAGGAGCGGGGGACTAACCCTTACCTCCCCGTGGCACTCCCGCTCCGACCGTGGACCTCGCCGTTCTGTTAGTCCCCCTCTCCCCTACCTTCGTGTGTGTGTGTGGTGTGTGTGTGTGTCGTTCGTGGGTGGTTCGCGTGCTTGTGTGTCAAGTTTCAGATCAAGGACCGGAGAACGAAAGTATAGACACAACATGACTACCGACATTTGACCTCGACGCCCACTTCGGAGTTATAAACTTCGAGGTCAGACTTGGGATCTTCATACGAAGCATGGGCATTTACCTAAAGACTGACCCAAACACCGTTGCAAACTAAGGTCCGGTAAAGACCCTATGGCCCAATTACAGGGAACCCGGCTTTTCGTCAGAGATCTGCCGAATTTTTTTTGCACGATCCGGAGTCTCAATTCTGGAAAAGTGGCCGTCTATAAGTTTGGGTGACAACCGGAAAATTACACTTTGTATGACACGTCCTTTCTAGTCTCAAAGTTATACTGCCAATCTAATTTACTGTGGCTTACATTTACCAGTCTTTATAATAGTTAGACTACTAGCCAAGCAAATGCGATAGCGGGAGTGAATTTGTTTTGGGCGGGGTTTGCTTTGTCAATACATAAGGTGAATTTCGTGTAGTAATTTGTTGCTACAGCAATAAGGTACAATAGTAGAGGAGCTTATGATTAAACCGTGGAAAAGATATAGGGATTTTGACCGTGACCGGGTAAGAGGATGTTCGAATAAACCACACTTACGACTCAGGCGAAGGTCTTTATAATGGTTAGTATTGTGTAGGTTTATAATGTATCATCGTCGAAACGGAAGAAACTTGGAACATTTCGACAAACAGTCGAAGCTGTCGTTTAACGCGGGAAAACCCTTAG
>NW_011338891.1:0-3362 GCF_000735185.1 Notothenia coriiceps | reverse complement strand
GGGCAATGAAATCGGGAGTCTCCCGCGAAAATCGGGAGGGTTGACAAGTATGGCCTATAGAGTCCTATTGTGAACCCTGAAATGTTGAGTAGCCATACGTTTTAGGTGAGCAATGTACTTGTAAAGATTGGGCAACTTCCACAGTTAGCGAAAGTATCGTAAATTGGCATAAATTAGCTTAGTCACCTACGTAAATGGACAATATTCAAGTGGTTTTAGGGGTCATTGATTATGCTGAATCCACTTCTGACATATTCAGGATCCAAATAGGCAGATGAACGAGAACGATGACCTATTCCAACTCCTGGTGGGCCAATTTGATTACATTTCTGTCGATTTAAAGTTATAAGCAACAAAAGCAAATCCACCATCACCAAATATAAGGATACTTACAGTATCTGTGTTTTCGGCATGCTCTTTTTTATTGAATGCCAAGCAAAAGTACTAAGTAAACATCCACATATGCCATTTGTTCAAGCCGTGATCTGATTGGACGCTGTTACGTCCCCCAGCTCGTTTAGGGTAAAAGGGAAGCAACACGAAACCAGATGTTCTTGGTAAGAGGTTGATTTTAATAATAAACTCAAATAAAAATGATATAAACAAAAGTATAGGCTCTTTGAACAAGGAGCTATCTATTTATGATATAAGTAAACAACAGGAGGCCACAGATTATCACCAGCACAGAACAATACGGGCAATAAGGCAGAAATAATGAGGCGTCTAGCACAAATTCAACGCCGTCATGAGTCTCAGAATAGACACAAACAATTTGGAGAGTAGAGTAGCGAGGCATCCCACCTCTTCCGGTGGGAGGCACTAAACAACGTCACGCGGTAACCATAGTACCTAAAGGCAGTCACACACACACACACATATATATATACATACACACACAGAATGCTCACAGGTCGGTTAATGCAGAAGGCAAGGCGACAGCCGTCACATCCATGCATTGTGTCTTGATATTTGTCTGTTGTTACACATGGAGCTGCTGTGAAGCAAGGAGCATTTCAGACCTGATCTGACCAATAAAGTATTATCGTATCGTACGTTACCTTCATGCAGAGCACGGTCTTGGTGTGGCCCTCCAGAGTTCTCAGCAGGAGGCCGCTCTTAGCGTCCCTCACGCTGATGGTGTTGTCGTAGGATCCGACCAATAGGATCCTCCTCGCTCCTTCCTGAGAGGAGGCCATGCAGCTCACCCCCCGAGGACCGTGGCACTCAAACACATCCATCTGCTTATTGGTCTGAACAAACAACCAGATGAGTTAGTTAGTTAGTTAGTTAGTTAGGGGCTGGGTCATGTTTTAACCAAAGCTAGCTAAATGCATTTTCTGACACGGTTCATATGAAGTCTTTTTACTTAAGTTACTGCTTGGTCTTACAATTATTTTCAAAGTATAACAACGTGACTACAGAATAACATTTCAGTCACAGTTTCCGATGTTTATCGCCACCACTTCAAAATAAGTCATGACGTTTTTTATATTGCACCTGTCTCTCACCTTGAGGTTAAAGGTCACCACGGTGCCGTTTGCCAGACCGGCGTACAGCGTTTTCCATCGACTGTGGAGGCAGAGGACTCGGTCTGAGAGAGGGAACTGCTGCTCCAACTCCCGCGTCTGAGGACCAGGGAAAGGGAATTCACTTAAAACAATAAGAGGAACGATGTGCTTTAAGGTGAGTACAGTACAACATATGGTGCCCATAATAAAAGATCTTTAATTTCCTATTCTCTCTAACACTAAGAAATCTGAACATGTGTGACTTTGGAGCTCACAGGTGAGTTTCTTCTTCTCGACTATCATTCATTCATATTTCACCTACACATACCTTCATCTTTGTAGTTCACTCAACCAACCATATCAATCAGAGAACATGTTGTTGATTATTGGAGCACGAGGGACAAAGTTACGTGTCGTTCACCTTCAGGTTGTAGCAGCAGATGGTCTGGTCACTGGACCCGGAGTAGAGGCGATGGTGGAGGCTCGGAGCTGCAGAGACCAGCAGGCAGCTCACCTTGGAGCTGTGACCCTCAAACACTCCCACACACTTACGACTCTGCAAACACAGGGAGAACCAGAAATTAGACATGTTTTAAAATATAAAAAGTTTCTCTAAAACAAAATACTTATTTGGGATGTTGAGTGTAGCTGCGAGGAAAGCATCCACAAAGAAATGGCTCAAACCAAACAGCCCATCTATAGATGATTGGTACGATATCATTTATGAAATCTTTGTAATGGAAAGAGTAACCTTCTCTTTGAGGCTCCAGGAACTTCAATCTGAGAACATTTGGGAGAAATGGAAAGTGTACATTCCCCCGAAACGCCCTTCTTTTGTTTGAATCTTTTATTTAATGATCTGCTGTCAATGTTTTATATATAATGGACCACTCTATAAAACTATTTAACTACATACGTACACTGAAGCTGAAATGTGATCCAAAACAAACTTAAGCATCTAAAGGGGACCTATCAAGCAAAATGCACTTTTTGATGCCTTTATACATAAAGATGTGTCCCCGGTGTGTCGGGGAACTCACGCAGCGTCAGGAAATAAAACCCTCTCTCTTTTCCTCCGTACCCAAATCTCTAAAAACGGGGGAACAACGGAGCTGATCCAGATTTGCGTCCGATATGACGTAATATCTGAAATGTGGACCCACGGCCCTCATCAGAAACAATGCCCGACTGTTTTGGACGTAATATGGTCGGTGTTTACATTAGCATCGCTAACACTCAGAGCTAACCTGTACTGGAGAGCATGTGTGTGAAGAAGCAGGAAGTAAAAAGGAACTCACCTTGTGGTATAACCGGCAAGAGAGAAAGCCTTTGAGCTCCATACTGTTTCAGAGATAATCCTTGATAATCCATGATATGGAGTTTCATCACGGCAGTATTTAGTTTAGACAGTAGCTGCCGGGTCCCGCATGAGCTCAGACCCCTCCTTTTTATTTTTGTATCATTTTTATTTATTTTTTTTGAACGCTTTATCCCAAAATCAGCACTTTTGAAACAGGAAGTGAAATAGAGGGATATGAGGCATGGCTAGAATGGGTGATCTGTTTGGTATTTTGAGCAAAACGCTTCATGTTTTTTATATATCTGAGACCTATGCTATTGCCTAAAAATAGCATGATAGGTGACCTTTAAGATAAATAAATAAAATGTTTCTCTTATGGTTTCTAATTTAACTTTGAATGTCTGTTCTCATATTTTAAGAAGCAACACTTTAAAAAAGACGAAACACAATGTTGTGAGTTTTGGTAAATTATTACCACTCTCTTTTAATAATGAATGTTGACTTTGTGTCGTTTAATAATCACTGAGATTCTACTAACAGTACAAAACTAATTA
>NW_011338890.1:0-1523 GCF_000735185.1 Notothenia coriiceps | reverse complement strand
ACGCCTGCGGGTTATGGGGGGGAAAACTCTGACTGTTGTGTGTGCTTATGCACCAAACAGCAGTTCAGAGTATACGGCCTTCTTGGAGAATCTTGCTGAGAGACTTCAACGCACATGTGGGCAATGATGGAGACACTTGGAGGGGCGTGATTGGGAGGAATGGCCCCCCCTGATCTGAACCGGAGTGGTGGTTTGTTACTGGACTTCTGTGCTTGTCATGGATTGGCCATAACAAATACCATGTTCGAACATAAGGATGCTCATAAGTGTACGTGGTACCAGAGCACCCTAGGCAGAAGGTCCATGATCGATTTTGTTATCGTATCATCGGACCTGAGGCCGTATGTTTTGGACACTCGGGTAAACAGAGGGGCGGAGTTGTCAACTGATCACCATCTGGTTGTGAGTTGGGTCGAGTGGCGGGGGAAGCCTCTGGATAGACCTGGTAAGCCCAAACGTGTAGTTCGGGTGAACTGGGAACGTCTGGAGGAGGCCCAAGTTCAGGAGGCCTTCAACTCACACCTCCGGCGGAGCTTTTCGGGCATTCCTGTGGAGGTTGGGGACATTGAACCAGAGTGGTCGGTGTTTAAAGCCTCTATTGCCGAAGCCGCGGCGGGGAGCTGTGGTCTCAAGGTCTTAGGTGCCTCAAGGGGTGGTAACCCTCGAACTCTCGGGTGTGTATAATCAACACTGCCAGGAAAAACACGGCGCTCACTTCTCTAGATTTGACTTATATATGTGTTTACTATAGTATATGAGTTTAACACTAGTCTTGACAGAAATAAAAATACACTGTTAAGAAACATTTCAAGACCAGTTTCAAAATCTGTTTGCTTGGACTACTTTAGAGCAGCTGTGTCTCTGTATTATTAGTGTTAAACTGTTGAATTCATTACCAAATGATTTAAAGGGCTGTATGAACAACTTTAGGTTGAAGAGAATGATTCAGGTAGAGAGAGAGAGACAGAGAGAGAGAGAGAGAGAGAGAGATCCCACCTATGACTTTATCCTTCTTGCCATTCCTGATGGGAGTGCAGAGCAAACTCTTGATCTGGTTGCTGCTGAGATCTGGATCTTCCCTCTGTCAGAGGACAACAGGGATAATTACTCACTTGAAGAAAAATAAAATAAAAGGAGAAAGGCAAATAAATCATATACTGACTGTCCAAGGGAAGCGTTGGTCATTGGTCACGTCTGCGATGTTGAGAGGCTGCATGGTGTTTTTAACACACTGCGCGTACATGTAGTTAATCTGACTGACATCACAGTCCCTGAGGAGACACAACAAAACAGCTTCATAACTGAGTAGCCATAGTGACGAAACACACGTCTCACATGGATTCAACTTTAGATCCCACAGGACCAGCTGATCTGGACTGTTTACTGAAACAAATACTGGCACACTGAAACACACACTGAAACACACACGTCACAGTGAAACACACTCTTCACACTGAAACACACACGTCACACTGAAACACACATGTCACACTGAAACACACTCTTCACACTGAAAAAAACAC
>NW_011338889.1:2091-4171 GCF_000735185.1 Notothenia coriiceps | reverse complement strand
CACCTTCAAAGAGACACATGATGACTACATAGAGACACATGATGACTACATAGAGACACATGATGACTACACAGAGACACATGATGACTACATAGAGACACATGATGACTACATAGAGACACATGATGACTTCAAAGAGACACATGATGACTTCAAAGAGACACATGATGACTACATAGAGACACATGATGACTTCAAAGAGACACATGATGACTTCAAAGAGACACATGATGACTTCAAAGAGACACATGATGACTTCAAAGAGACACATGATGACTTCAAAGAGACACATGATGACTTCAAAGAGACACTTGATGACTACAAAGAGACACATGATGACTTCAAAGAGACACATGATGACTTCAAAGAGACACATGATGACTACATAGAGACACATGATAATTTCCCCGAACCTGTTTTTAACTGCCGACAAATCAACGTGAGTGAATTGATCCAACTTTCTGAGGTTGGTCACGAGGCTCAGGTCCTCCCTCCGGACTCTGATGGTCTCCAGGACCAGGTCTTTCTTGGCTGCATTCAGAGGTTCAGAGGAGTTGAGAAGGGTCCTGGTGAAACCCTCGGCCGTGCACTTCAGGATTCGAGCGACGGAGCCCACGTTGGAGGAGATGTTTGGGATCACGTTGAGGACCAGGATCATGACGGAGGCCGTGAGGAGGAGCTTTCGGCCCTGCCGGGTGCAGACGGTGGGGAGGGAGAGGGTGAGGACGCACCGCAGGGGGGGGATCAGGGAGGACAGCAGGAAGATGGACACGCTGTGGGGAAGAGAGGAGAAAGAGCAGATTCCAACACTCGGAAAGAAAGAAAGTCAGAACTCTAAACATTTTTCTTACTTTTTAACTTCTGAGAAAAAAGTTTTCCCAGATTTCTGACTGTTCTCAATGTTTAGACTTTTTCTCCAAATTATTTTGACCGAATTTAGCGTTTTGAGTCTTCTAGGAATTTTTTTCATTTTCTAAGAATTTTGACCTTTTTCTCAGAATTGTTATTTTACTTATAATTTTATATATTTTCTAAGAATTTTTACTTTTCTAAGAATTTTTTTTATTTGTTTCGAATTGTTTCAGCAGGATGAAGGACACGCTGTGAGGAGAGGAGAAAGAGCAGCTGGAAATAAAGAAGCATTACGAAAGTCAGAATTCAGAACTCCAACAATTGTTTTTACTTCTGATAAAAATGTATTACAGATTTCTGACTTTTCTCAATGTCTAGACTTTTTCTCAGTTTTGACTTTTTTCAGAATTATTACTTTTCATCAGATTTTAGACTTTTTCTTAGAATTTCACATTTTTCCAAATTTTCTCAGAATATTTTTCTTAGATTTTTTACCATTTTTCTCAACATTTCTAATTTTTCTCAAAATATTGACTTTTCTACGAATTTGGACTTTTTTTCAGAAATTTGACTTTTCTTGCAATCTTTTTATATTTTCTATGAATGGTGAATTTTCTAAGATATTTTTATACTTTCTAAGAATTTTGACTTTTTCTCTGAATTATTACCTTTCATCAGATTTTTTATATTTTCTCAGAATTTTGTTTGTTTTCTCTGAATGTTGAGTTTTCTAAGAATTTTTTTTATTTTCTCCGAATTTTATACATTTTTTCAGCAGGAAGAAGGACACGCTGTGAGGAGAGGAGAAAGAGCAGCTGTTGTAAAATGGAAATAAAGAGGCATTAAGAAAGTCAGAATTCAGAACTCCAACAATTTTCTTTTTTTGACTTAATGTTTTCAGATTTTTTCTCTGAATTTTTTTACTCTTTTCTTAGAATTTTTTATATTTTCTCAGAATTTTTACTTTTCTAAGAATTTTTTATATTTTCTCAGACTTTTCACTTTTCTTAGATTTTTTTATATTTTCTAATATTTTTTCTCAGATGCTGGCGGTCAGCAGGCAGGTCTCTGATAGATTAATTCAGACCTGTAGATGCTGGAGGTCAGCAGGCAGGTTTCTGATAGATTAATTCAGACCTGTAGATGCTGGAGGTCAGCACGCAGGTTTCTGATAGATTAATTCAGACCTGTAGATGCTGGAGGTCAGCAGGCAGGTTTCTGATAGATT
>NW_011338889.1:0-1935 GCF_000735185.1 Notothenia coriiceps | reverse complement strand
GGAGGTCAGCAGGCAGGTTTCTGATAGATTAATTCAGACCTGTAGATGCTGGAGGTCAGCAGGCAGGTTTGTGAGGAGTATCTGAGGGAGTCTGAGAGCCAGAGGAGCATCAGGAGGCCGGTCAGCAGGGCGAGGCTGAAGCAGAGAACCAGCAGCGTGAGAAGGTTTCTGCCCTGAGGAGCAGGAGCTGAGAACACATCCCACAGGTGGAGGAGGGCGGAGCTTAACACCTGTCTGCAGGAGGAGGATCTGAGGAAACAGGAAAGAGAGAGAGGCTGAATCCTGCAAACTCCATTTCGACAAACTAAATGGGTTTTCGAGAATTTTGACTTTTCTCAGAATGTTACTTTTTTTTAAGTATTTTGACTTTTTCTCAGAATTTCAATATTTTCTAACATTTTTACTTTTTCTCAGAACCTTTGCTATTTCTCAGAAATTTGAATTTTCTCAGAATTCTCACTATTTCTCAGAATAACTTTTTTTCTCAGACTTCAAAATGTTCTCAGTTTTTACTTTAGTTAGAATTTGTAATATTTTCTCAGAAATTTGTAATATTAATATTTTCTCAGAATTTGTAATATTTTCTCAGAGTTACCAGTTGGTATACTAACCACCAAGTTGAATGTCTATTTTTGCAATTTCCTGGCAGCTTCCAGGAGATTCTCCTCACAATGTCCAGGCAACTAAATAATAAAGCTCAATATCCCAAATTACGAACTTGCATCAAAGGGTTTTAAAATCTGTCTTAAGTTAAGCTCCAATTCAGAAGAAAAGTATTACACTACGATACACTTAAAGACTACAAATATACAGAAAACCGCTATAACAAGATACAAACAGACTAAAAAGATGCAAATGAACATAGATAAACACTGAACTACTAAGAAGACACAGAAAACAAATATAATAAATAAACAACTTAAGAGACACATTTTGACTACAAAGAGAACAACTAAAAAAAACTATAAATAACCTAAAAAAAGACACAAAATAACAACAAGAGATGGAAAAAACAAGGCAACTATATTTAGATGCTCAATTCCCAAATTACGAACTTGTTTCAGGTTTTTTTTTTTTACTTTTCTTAGAATTTATTTTTTCTTTCTCAGAAATATTTATTTTTGCTCAGTATTTTCAATATTTCTCAGATTTTAGAATTTTCTCAAATTTCCAATTTTTCTCAGAATTATTTCTCAAAGTTTTGACTTTTTTCAGAATTATTACCTTGTATCAGATTTTCATCAACTTTAAAACAAGTTCAATGAGAAGCAAAAATAGATTACAAAATTAAAAGAGACACATAATGACTACAACGAGATGCTAAAGAACTACAAAGAAACTCAAAATAACCACAAAAAGACACAAGGAAACAAAAATAAACTCAAAGACATGGAAAACAACTAAAACAACACACAAAATAAATAAAAAATCAAGGCAACTATATTTGTAAAGCTCAATATCCCAAATTACAAACTTGAGTCAAAAGGTTTTACAATTTGTCTTTAGAACCAGTTCAGAAGAAACGTATACATTTGAAATCAATTAAAACGTTTTACTTTGACCCAGAACGATAGTGAGAAATGATTTGTCCTTTATAGGAGAAATGCTGCCTCTTTTAACCACGTATTTCCTATAACAGGTCATTTTGAAAGTAGCTAAACTTTATCTACACAAACAACATAATCAACCCGAGAGAGACGGATCAATCATTTCAATTAGTTCCATCTCAATTAGAGATTAATTACAAAAGATAATCCGTTTTTACCTGACGGCCCTGATGATATCCTCTGTGATGAGCTTCATGCTCTCTGAACACTGGATGCTGTGTGTGTGTGTGTGTGTGTGTGTGTGTGTGTGTGTGTGTGTGTGTGTGTGTGTGTGTGTGTGTGTGTGAGAGAGAGAGGAGAAAAGAGGAAGTGAACACTCACCGTCATG
>NW_011338888.1:0-4629 GCF_000735185.1 Notothenia coriiceps | reverse complement strand
GCCCTCATTGGTCATGTGCGTGTTCGTGTGTGTTGGAGGAGGGGCTCTGTGAGGAAGTGGCACATTTTTTCCGGCTGTGTATTTTCTAATTCTAGCGCACTCATTACATTACATCACATTTAGCTGAGGCTTTTATCCAAAGAGACTTACAATAAGTGCGTTCGACCAGGAAGATACAAACTTGAAGAAAACAGAATCATATAAGTACATCAGGTTTCATAGAGCCAAAACATTTCAAGTGCTACTCAACTTGCTTTAGATAAGCCAGTCCTTTATTAGTATATAAGTGCTTTGTTAGTAATTCTATCGCTCGAAGTGGAGTCGAAAGACATGAGTTTTCAGTCTGCGCCGGAAGATGTGTAAGCTTTCTGCTGTCCTGATTTCAATGGGGAGCTCATTCCACCATGTTGGAGCCAGGATAGCAAACCCACGTGTTTTTGCTGATGGGAACTTGGGTCCCCCTCGCAGTGCGGGTGCAGCGAGCTGTTTGGCTGATGCAGAGTGGAGTGCACGTGCTGGGGTGTACGGTTTAACCATGTCCTGGATGTAGGAAGGGCCAGATCCATTCAAAGCATGGTACGCAAGTACCAGTGTCTTGAAGTGGATTCTAGCAGTTACTGGAAGCCAGTGAAGGGAGGAGCGGCGTGGTGTGGGACTATGACTAAGAGTCGCTAAATGATACTTACTTTCTCAAAATAAGGATTTGATAACTAAAAATAATTTCTTATCTTATCATAATTAAAAGTCAAAATAATGACACAACAAAATATTTTGAGTTACTAAGTCAGTATTCTCAGGACGTTTCTCTCTAAAATGACTCACATTATCTTGGTTTTTTTTACATTTTCACACAAATTGGCCTTCCATGCATGTCAAACACACGACACTGTAACACATTTAAAGCTGGTTCAAAGGTGTGAAAATATGAAACCAACCGAGTTCAATCAACAACTGTTGGAGCTAGCTCGCTATAACAATTACTCTGATCCAACTTTATGGTATCTTGCATAATTACTTATTTAAAAAATAAACAGTTTTGGAGTAAATAATAAACGGAAACAGATTAATTAAAACTCCTGAATAGCATGCTCAAATTATATCATATGAATAAGAAGTAGTAACACATTAATAACTGTGTACATTGCTTTAGTCAATGTAGGCTATTGTTTAACTAAAATATCAAAAATAAAAGAAGATATATTTACCCCAGTTATCAGAACGTACCTGAAAGCATGTAATCCTGTGCCTGGCTCCGGCAGTACAGACGTGTTGGTAGTAGTGTGGGCTGATGGGAGAATGCACTCTGCAAACATGTGCATTGTGTTTGTATTTCTCCAGAAATGTTCAGACCCTTTGCAAACCTAATTATGTCATCATTATTTATTGTGATTAACAGTTTTTCTATGCTTTGATCTTGTTTTCCTCCAGATAAAATCAGTAGCACGAACCCTCGTGTGATTGAGAACCAGAGAGCCAGACAGCTGTGTATCGATGTGCGTCACTCGCTGTTTTACGAGACCTGCGCCACCTACGGGTTCAACGTGGATCGAGTGTTTTCAGAGGGTGAGTTGGCTGAAATCTCTCACGCAAAACACAGAGTCAGAGGTCTGATTCAGCACGAGGAACAAAGTGTTAATGACACGTACAGTATGTTAACGTCTGCTGTGTGTCTTCCAGCTGCACAGAAGATAGTCGCTCAGAAGAAGCTGGCGGCGCTGCAAGCCTGCAAGTCTCTGCCCAACTCCCCCAGCCACTCAGGGGGCTCCACCCCGGGGTCCGCATCCTTCCCCAGCCAGGTACACATCTCTATTTTTCTAATAGCTGTAGGCAGTGCCCAATTTATTCATCGACATGACAAACATTTGGATCATCTCACATGTGGAGTTATAAGACACTGCTTGATATCAAAAAATCCAAAACATAACACAAAACTAATTTAAATGATACTAATGCTAATTCGTATGAAACAACTGCTAACAGATATACATATATTGGTGTACCATACTTCATTTTGAGACAAGGTGCTCATACTTTATTTGAATATTCCATTTATCTACTTCTGTTTTGGAGGCAGATATTGTTATTTTTATATCCGATATATATTTTAAAGCCACGCTTACGTTCCACATTCTGATTGTTTATACAACATATATATTATGAACTGATTAGCTATCACATATTATCATAATTATATAAGGAAGTTATAATTAGTTCCACCTTTACCAGCGACTGATGATGAACACATTAATGTTATAAACTAAAAACACTTCCAAGTATCTTTTTGTACTTTTACTTTGAATGCAGGACATTCACTTGTATAAGGAATTGTCAAATAGTATTATTGCTTTTTCACTTTTTACTCAGGGAAAACATCAGAATGCTTCTCGATATGAACTGGAATGATTTAAAGTTGTGTACCAAAAACAGGAGGAAGTAAAGTATCCTTATCCGTTCTTTTACTCCACTATGAATCTTCCTTCAAAGCTCATCATCAATATGTATGAGCATTGTTTAGCACAGATTCACACAGATACATATTTCTAATCCCCTGACAGAAGGGTGAAATAAATATTTTAAAACAATGCATTGATATAAAAGCGCTGAATACTAACACATCCAGGTGTGAAACTTGCTCTTGCTCTTTTGTTTGGGTAACAATCTTATTTTGCAGTCTAGACAGATATTACATAATACCTGATCTAAATAGGACACAGATGAAAGTGATCTGCTGTTGCCATGCTGTTTTCTTACTAAGTTGAGCATTTTTGAAGCACCTCTGTAAAGATCCAGGAGCGTTTTTATTATTCCCGATGCCTTCAGTCTCGGAAGAAACACTCAGATCTTATACCGCAGTGTAGAAATACTCTGTTACAAGTAAACGTCCTGCATTCAAAATGTTACTTAAGTATAAAAGTAATAGAATCAAAATATACTTAAATCTAAAAGTACTCTGTCACCAAAGTGGCCATTTTCTGAACAGTATAATTGATATCACTGGCTTATAATCAGTGATGCATTCATGTGTCTATCATTTAATTGGGCAGCTGGTAAAGGATGAGATCCCATTAATAACGTTTTATACTGCCAGGTGTTTCCATCCATAAAGTGAAAATAGCAATAAGTATAAAGTGGCATAACATGGAACAGTCAAAAGTAAGCAAAGTACCGCTAACAGTAAAGCACTTGAGTACGTTCACTTAGTTACTTTAGGTCACTGCTAAAGAGTAATATTTTTCTGCACATGTCAGAAAAATCACCTCTTGAATAAGGTTACAAAAACCATGTCAAACTAAGGTATTCTTTCCAGACTCAAAGTGAGAATGTGTGGCCCTCTCTCGGTTCAGTGTAAGCATTAAATCTGAGGAGGTGCCTTATAAAGTAAAAATCATCAATCAAACTGAAATCTAATTTTCCCCGGCCTCTCAAAGACCGTCCATCACTTCCTGTTCATCCATCTCAGCTCCATCAATATCCCCCTCACCTCGCTCTCATTGATCTGCAGAAATCACCCTGTGGATCAGATCCCATTGTATTGTACATTTACTTCACCTGTGTTTCATCTTTCATCCCATTCTCAACTCCTCCATCTCGCCTCGTGACCTCCGCCGTCCTCCATCCCCCCGCTCCTCCTCCTCCTCCTCCTCCTCCTCCTCCTCCTCTCAGGCCAGTAATGGCTCGACTTGTGGCTACGCCCACTCCCTCCCCTCCACCCCCGTGATCGCTCACAGAGATCTGAGGGTGGCTCAGGGAGAGGGGGGGGGAGGAGGAAGTGTCAACTCACGCTCGCTGAAGAACATCCCCCGCCGGCCCTCCCTCTTCAAGGTCAGTTGTCGCCCAAATGTCTCACACCTCCTACTCCCCCGTCATCTCTCACCATCATCTCACTCCATCTCACCCTCTCTGCTGTAATATTCTGCTATTTGTAAACCTTTTTTTACATTCGTATTCCAGAACCGGGACTCAGATAAGAAGTCTGGTGATGGTAAAGGAGATCAGAGCAACACGAGAGGCGTCCCTATCAAACAGGTACAAAAGAACAGCTGTTAATACATAATATATATTAATGAGGCTTCAGTTTGCTTGAAGCACAATCATATGCACCATCTCCCTCTTTAGTAAAACAGTGAGGAAAAACTACTTGTTTCACCTTTTTAATGGAGGGATACAACACAACTATATATCCAGGACTTATTACTGCACTCTTATACTGTAATGAATCTCCTCAGTTTGACTTACCGGTAATCATTTAAGATCAGAATCAGACATCCTTTATATGTCCCGCAGCGGGGAAATGTGCATTGCTAGAGCAAAGGTTACAGTTCAGATAAAAGGCAACACAAACAAAGAGTAAAATAGTAGACTGACATATTAAATATAGAGGCAAGCACATGCAAAGTAATTAAACAAGTACACATCCATGGTAAAAAAAAAGAAATGTTAAAACCCAAATGTGTTGATGCTTTTGTAAACACAGGGTACTCATTTGTGCCAAGGATTTATAACCATAGGGTCCAATACAAATAAATCATTCCTTTTCTTTTTATTGTGGGCAGGAAAATAAATATTGAAATTGTGGGGGATACCTCTGTAGCAATGGAGAGTCAGGACTCAGAGAGACACGAGGAGAGC
>NW_011338887.1:0-17213 GCF_000735185.1 Notothenia coriiceps | reverse complement strand
AGTAGGAAGATGTGGATTTATTTTCTCTCACCTTGTAATCACAATCAAACAATCTATAATTTAGCTCTGGCCTTGACTCAAAAAAAAACATTTTGTTGAATTGGACACATTTTTTGAAGCTCTATTGACTGACATGCAATGACTGGGACTGATGGAAGAATCTGAGAGGAATGAACTATAGGAGCAGAGAAATAATTCTATTTAAAAGACAACAGCTTCATAAGAGGCCAACAAGAGTCACAAGGGTTGTCACTTTGCTGAAGGATAGTTGTGACCAGCTATCCAGGCCAGACTCTAAAGACTTTCCAAGGGGTAAAAATGCTGCTACTGGAGTACTGACTGGAAGTATTGCTGATATCATGTCTACCATATCCTCTTAAAATACTCTGTCCAGCAATATCAGTCTCAGGAAGAAAGGTGTTTTAACGCTTATTCAAAATAGCAAAGAAACATGCATTCTTGTACTCAAGAGAGAACATTGACAGAGGATTACTCAAAAAGTACACAGTAAAGGTACTTGTGGGAGTTGTTTCACTCAAGAAGAGCTAATGGCAGAAAAAATAATAACAAACTCGAGAGACGGCTGAGTTGACCGCAGTGCAGAATCGCTGCATAGTTTAAATCTCCTTACAATGTTGTCCATTTTAGATACAGGCTTATTATATTTACAGCCCGTAATAACATTCATTTTCTGGGCTCAATATGTGTCTTGGCTGTTTTCGTTGTGATCTCTAAATTCACCTTTTTTATAATATTATCACAGTTCCAAGAACACTAGTGCTTTTGTTTTGAAATCACTTGAGTTTCGCCCGCCCCTCGCTCCAATGACCATTTGACCATTTAGTAAGGTAAAAAGCAAAAAGGCCTCTCAGACGTTCTTCCGTTTACTTGTTTAATAAAGAAAAACAAATGGACGGTAGATACACGGATTCTGTACGTACCTCTCTCTGCACAGTTGGCTTACACATGTCCAGCAGTTTCTCTATATCCGACATCAGCAACTGAGCCTTTGACAACACTGCAATCAATGGCATTGACAAAAAAACAAAGCAGTCCCCATTACTACTCTCCTTATTTTTGGTAAACACTTCTACAGACATTTGTTTTTTTTAAGTCATGCTACTTGTAGTGTGTGTTGGTTTGAGCTGGAAAGGATATAATTAGAAAAAATTGTATTCTGAATGAAAACGTTGAATAAATCTAAACTAGTGTGAGACAAAGTCCTCAGAAAGTGAGTAAAGCAAAGTTCTATTAAGGGGAAATGTTCTTGTCTTACACTGACGAGTCCCAGATGCCTCTTCACATGGCATTTTTCTGATCTTCATTTTTCTGATCTTCGGTGTGTATGGCACAAGACTGACTGCTTTGCACTATTAAGTAAAACATAGAGCGCATTTAGAAATCAATCGGCAACACAATGAATATAGAAAAATATACATTTTATTACTATTGACAATACACTCTCCAGAAAGGTTTACTTTTGAAGCACATGCACTTTAGCATGGCTTGTTTTTTCTTTAAACGTTTAGCGCTGTTTAAGTGACACCACTAACATCTTATAGCACATGTTGGCAAAAGGAGATTTTTTACATTAACAAATAAATAACCAGTTATATTGGTAAATGTAACAATGTTTTAGTTGGTATAATCTATTCAGATTCAATTCGTGAGAAGGCAGAAGTGGTAAAGAGGCCAACTGACACTTTATCAGCATGATTTAAAAAAGTGATTTAAATATAAGCAAGGCAACGTAAATGAAACGTAAAAAAATTATATGAAATGTAATCTATCCATCATTTTTTATTTTGGCATTTAGCTCATTAGCTAGCTACTAGCCACGTAGCTACATCGCTAATCGCTATAAATTAGTCAGTATCAGTGGGTAACCAACCACACCTTAAATTATCAATGAAACAAAGATTGACTAACGTTAAGGGCTTGCTTTTGTTCAGGGCAGTACATTATTTAATGTAACTGAACATTTATTTTTTACTGGTAGGCCTACTTACTCGTCGATACTTTGTTGACTCCATCACGTTAGTTTTGGAAAATATGTAATGTTGTTAATATACCCTCGTGACATGAGAAAGAGATGGGAGAAGATTGAAACCTCAATATATCTACGCGTGACCGGAAGTTAGGACCCGTTGAAGTTTACCGAAGTGACGTTACAACAATAAAATGTAATAATTGATAGTTGTTTGAATTAGCCTCCCTCTCCGAAGAGGAAGATATTTACTGTAATGCCACGGCCTTTGTACAAAAACTGAGGGAAATACTTCACTTAAGTCTGAAAGCATTTTTCTTTCAGTCAAATCAAGTTTTTTTTACTATCCAACATGTTAAATGGCGTAATTCAATTATCTTCATCCTCAACGTGCATAAAGTAGTATGTGAGTAGTATGTAAGTACATGCGATCACAAGAATATTCGCTTATATAATCCCTAATGATGCACTCACTTCTATTTTTGTCTTGCGTTTATTTTGAAAGGACTTTAGCAGTCAAGTGACTCCCGGAAGTTTTTGTTTCCTCACCTGTCAGTTCTGACACGGTGCGAGAGTCCAGCCTTGTCTCTTTGTTTTTCTCCGAGAAACAGGTCTTCTTTTTTCCAGAATAAATGATAATCTTGTGTGTGCCACTGACACCTAACTGAGGACATAATTTAACACGGTAAGCGGGAGTTGAGGGGGAACAATAATCGACTGCTTTGGATTCACCTAGCCACAAATAGCCAGAAGACGTTAGCTCAGAGCTAGCTTACTGTTATCATCAACAGATCGATCATTTTAATTCTGGACATTATGTACACAACTTTCATGTTTCCCTTGGTCATTGTGTGCTTTGTTCTATTCATCCTGAACGTCATTGTAAAACTGACCCCGATGTGTTTTATCGGTGGTCAACACAGCTCACGGAAGCTAACACCACAACGTTAGCATCGTATACAAACGATTCAATGAGTGTTTACATCCCAACAATGGCTTTCCCATGCCTCTGGAAACGAAATAAGGTGTCTGCATAGCTGAAATGACTTTGTTAGCTGTTAGCTCTCATAATTTATCAAGAATTGTCGAACGAGATGGTGTTGCTATTCGTGCCTCATTCTAGATTTACGTTGACTTTCGGTTTAACTTTCGATTTCATAGCATGTTCTGAAGTCGTCATTTAAAGTCAGCAGCTCTGCCTTTGTGGGTTTTTGTTCATATGTTTTTGTTCCGTGGCATTAATCTTAGAGCATGTCCAGGTATTGTCTTTTTCTTTTTTTATATAAAAAGCTACGAGCTTAAGTGTTAAAAACTTGGCTCATGATTGTTTGCTGCATCATCGCATGGTGACATCATCAACTAGCTGCCCGTGTGCTGACCAGCTCCTAAAAACAGATGATCAGATCAGGTATGGTTTGGGATTTATGTTAAGTCTGTTTCAGGTAGCTGTCTGTCTGGACTGCTCCTTCGTGTGGTCAATAGGTGTTGATCACAGGCCTGTGACAACAGGTCACTGTGAGACCCTCCACTCCCTCATCAAAGAAAAACAATTCTTAAAGTAATTTGTTTTTTTATATGTACAGAATTTCGTTATTATAGGACAAGCAAATATGGAGCTTTTCCATTTCGCCATAAGTACTGTAAACAGATTTGTCCCAATTATTACATCATTATATTATTTAGATATTTGCACACATTTTACAAATGAAAACATTACAAAAAAAGTGGAAGGGAATAAACTGTTGTCATAAGACACAAGACTAATGTTTGGTGACTGTTTAGTCAACTTTGCACCTGACATATATTTGATTATAAAGTGGGCCTGATGATGGTGCCACGGTGTTCATCCATAATGCACCCTGATGCTGTTTGAGGCCTGTGTTAATTACTCGAGGCACACCTAGAATAAACTCTAGGCCTGTTCTTAACTCTTGCATGAAGTAATAATGGAACAAAACACCTATTGATAAAACATTTGAGCCGCCAAAAATGCAATACATTAAAAAAACGATGTACTGTATCATTAGTACAACTTGAGTAAAAAGGTATTTAATTTGTTTAAACCCATTAAATGTAGGCTGAAACCCCTGCCTATACATTTCTTTTAAAATCCAGACTACACAACACATCTGAAATGCTTTAGCTTTAAGCATTGTGCTCTACTTCTTGTTTAGCTACCTTTACACTTCATTTAATTTCCAAGCTAAACAAGGTTTAAAAATCTTGCTACATCAAACAAAATCAAATCTGATAGCATTTGTTTTTTTCTGCTCAGGAAGCTATTTTCTTTTAAAAAACAGGAAGTGATGCATTGTACATTTCCTGCAGCAAGAGATCAACTGAAAAAAGTCTGAGCAATGGGACACTGTTTTATTGTAGAGTGATCTGTGGGATATGTAGTACAAAAAAGCCAGCTATACTCAAACATGTCACAATAATGTGCAGAGACTAGGTAGTTACAACGCTACTTAGTACTAAGCTAATGTATTGTAAACACAACACAAGGCCAATCATGGTGTTGGCTTTCACAGACATCTAGCACTTTCTAAATAAAACCCTTATTGTATCCCCTAGGTCTTCTTTCTGCTACAGAGTAGGCCTGTGCAGGCATGGAGCCCCTGGCAGTGGATGATGACATTTGCATCCTTAAACACGAGACGGCCTACACCGCTGCTGGCGAGAGTCCTGTATCTGTGTGTCCCGGTGATGAGTCTGTCGCCTCCCACTTCGCCCTGGTCACGGCCTACGAGGACATCAAGAAGAGGCTGAGGGACACAGAGCGAGAGAATACACTGCTGAGGAAGAGGGTGAAGCAGCTGGAGGATAAGGTATAGATTTAGACCAAATAAGTGATGGTGGGAGGGAGGCAATGAGAAAAAATATTGAGGTTTAGAAAGGGTTTTCTATCGAATACGATGAATGAAATATTCCTTTTTCTTTTAATGATAGACTAACTCCAAAATGCTCTGAGAAAGTTTAGAAAAAGTCAGTAGATTCAACTGCAAAAGAACTCGCCCCTGGGAGAGTCTGCATGCCAGCATCATTAATATTGTTGGCCTCCAGTCAAAGCTATAAAACAATGAGTAATAAATCAGTTCTTTCTAAAAACAGGGAGGGGGTCTGGATGAGTGCGGTATTGCCAAAAAGTTGGATTTCGATAAACAAAGGAGTACAATACAAAGAGAGCTATTTCAACAGGATGGGTCTTAATACAGATGGTAGGCTGAAGTGAAAATACTGCACATCATGTCGGCAGAGATCCTCTCTGGAAGTGTCTCGTTTGTTTTTATCGGTTTAGGTTTTATCTGCTGCAGCATTTTGGTCCATCGAGATAGGATGTGGTGGGAGGAGAGTAACCTCCAACCGCAGATATGTGCATTTAATGAAATGGATCTGTTCTCTGTGTATCTTATCTATCTCCGCTGTAGCTCTTCAGGCCGGAGGCTCCTCCATCCGAGGGTCCTCAGTACGTGAATAAGGCCTTCAGTGCTTACCGGGGTATCTACATAGAGAAGGAGGACCTGCAGCTGGAGCTGAACAAACTGGTGCGTTTACTGATTCATTTTTCCTCCAACTGGCTAGAGCCTGGCACAAAGTATGTTACGTAACTGCGAGCAATGCACATTTTAAAGTACGGATTATAAGTATTTTTGCTGTAACTTTGATTTAAGTAGGAACAGCAAGTTTATGATATGACACGAATATGCTGTTTCCCGGCGCCATGAGAGAATGAGAGTTTGGTGCATGGATATGAATGCTGACTCTCATCATGTTCCTCCCTCTATAACTCACTGTCTCCTCTGTTTCTCTGTCAGAAAAAGGAGAAGAGTGAGAGTGAGAGGCTGTTGACGGAGCAGCTGCAGGCCAGAGAGTTGGAGCTGCTGCAGCTGAGGACGGAGATGGAGACCAGCCAAGGTACAGGTAGAGCTCACAGGGTGGATTTCTACTCATACAACAGCACTACTTTAGACTGTATGAACAATAGGACTGTGTGTTATGCTCGGATTAAGTATTTGCGGTAGTATTTCACATTGGCTTCCTGTGTGTTTGGAAACTACTTTTAATGTATGTAAGATGTGTTTTTAGTTAGTGAGATGATATCTACATGTAAACTATGAGTTGTAATATTTTGATACTGAGATGTGTAGGGCAAAGCTATACTAGGCTACTATGTCAAATCTGAAGAACTACTACTACTACTTGTATTTTACCTGAGTGTTTGCGTTTTACATTGCTTAGTAATTCCGATACGCTACATTTAAGATACGTTTTTTACTTTATTCATTTGACAGCTAGAATGTAGTTACTATGGGGACTTTTAAATCAATTGACATATACAATATTGACACACTTAGCACATTTTGATTGCAGGGCTTTTACTTGTTTAACACAGTTGTAGTTCTACTTTTAAACAACAGTACACTTCTTTCAAAACTGGGTTAAACCTTTATTAGCTTTAAACATTCAAGTGGATTGCTCTGTATTTTACTGCCTTGCCTTTCACAGTTCAATAGCTCTCTTTCCTTGTTTGTGTGCAGTGATGAAGAGCCTGAACAGCCCTCAGGACTACTGGCAGGTGGACAGGGCCAGCACCGAGATGAAGATCCACAAACTGCAGGAGGAGCTGGAGAAGGTGACGCTGGAAAACAGCAGACTGCTGGAGACAAGTGGGGTAAGTGATGAGGGAAATGCTTTTGAAAAAAGTGCAACATACCCTCCTGCAATTCATGATTTATCTCTCACAATTGGCATACAGTACCAGCTACCTCTATCTCAATCAATCTCAATCTCAATCTTTGTTTATTTATATAGCACATTTAAAACAACCTTCAGTTGACCAAAGTGCTGTACAGGCAATAACTACAATATGAAATAACACAATGGGAGTACAATAATAAAACAATAAGTACAAACATAATAAAAAGCACAATAACTAGAAACGTATAAAAAATTAAAAAAACACATACAAATATAAAAATCTAATGTTCAACTAGTATTAACTAGTACCTCTATGATTCTATATGGTCTCCTTTTTTTTTAAAGCAAATATACTGCTACTTTTTTACCATGGTGTACTTATATGCTATTTAGTTTGAGTTTTTTTACTTATTGTGTCATCTATAATTAATAACGTGTGCAAACTTAGTCATTTTTATATTGTATTATATGTAAGTCTAGTATCCTCACTTTATCTGCAGTATCTGCTGTAATAATGTAAATGTCCCCGTTGCGGGACAAATAAAGGAACTCTTATTCTGATAAGAAGGGATGATGAACAAAAAAAGAGAAAAGATAGCCGATGATAAGAAGGACAGAGTAGCCATTAGAAACAAAGTAGTGGAGAGAAGCTGGACCAAAAACAATGGGCTAAACCTCATGCTAGGGGTCTGTGGTTATTTCGTTATAACAACCTGTTAAATACTAGATAGAACTTCAGACACCCCCTTCACTCTCTATCTAACATGACTTGTTTCTGTTTTAGGAGGAACCCCATGGCCTTAACGGACCAGTCTTAGACCAGACATGTGATGCAAATTATAGTGCAAGGTGAGTGTTCATGAATGTCCTTTTAATAGTGGCTCAGCCGTCATTTCAGTGACCAAAACTGAGGATGTAAACACTGTTGCATTGGTAATTAAAATGTTTATCATCCTTCCAATTGTTAGAGTTGCAAAATGGTGGAAACATTCCATGGTAATTCAAATGAATTAACAGGAAAAACACGTATAAAGGAGAAATGTAAGGGTTATTTGCTCAGGTTGCATTTACCATGCCATCAACGGAACACAGCTTTTACCCTCATAAGCAGACGTAATTGTTAACCCTACTAATAGAAATGAAAAAAACAAGTTTTACAAATTCTTGAGCCATACTTTCCTCCGGAATGTTTTGGAACTTTACCATCACTTTGCAACCTTACTTATAGTCATAATTAGACCAATGTTACACGAGAAACACAGCTATACACTGCATGCAGTCGCTCCTCTTGTAATTGTCCCCTTTGGCCACTAGAGGAGGGTGCAGCTTTACTCTCTAACTACACAGCAGCCTGTGATATGCAGATACCTCAGAAGTACCTGAACCTGAAACATGATAAGCAGCAGCTAAACCCTCAGGACTCGATACAAATAATTCAAATGTGCACTACAGTGTTTGATGTATACAGGGTCTATAGCAGAGGCAATCACCCTCCGCCTATTATTCATTGAGGATAATCTCCGTGGCAGCTCCTCACATTCCATGAAGAAAATTATATTTTGTGTCCATTTTAATTGTTTCACGTGTCAGCAGTTTTAATATGGTGTTGGTTTTTAGCAGCACAACACGCTGTAGTGTCTCCTCACAGTTTTACCTGTTGAGTGTTGATGAGATTTAGCATCTTTACATAAGGTGTAGAAAGGACAGTTTGTAGGTGTTGCCTCAAACACCGTCACAATGCTATGGTTTGTAATGAATCTGAGGTGGTAAAGCATTTAATCCATCAAAACAGTGTGTCCTTAAAATATATCCTAAAAACGCTTTATGCTGTTAAGTGAATATGCTCAAACCCGATGAAACTCCTTTGAACAAATCATAATTACAGTCATCACAAAGAAACAAGCCTCTTTAGGAGTACCTCTGATTTGCCCATTATATTTACTTCCTGTTTAATTATACTAAAAATGTTGACCAAATTAAATTATTATACACCAGACCAGTTGTACATCTTGAAACATAAAACATTTGAAATGAAACATTCCTTGAGTTTTCGAAAAGGATAATCACACAGCATGTATTCCTTCTTCAGTAAAGACAGTACCTGGTATTTGACCATGCAAGCTTCTTGCCCTCATATCTAAATGTCGTCCACAGGGAGAGGAGGATGCAGCAGACGTACCAGGCTCTGTGCTGCGAGGTCACCCGTCTCCACTCAGAGCTGAAGCACCAAACCGGCCTGATCAGGAAACTCAGGCCGCTCCTCGCTGAGACAAAACAAGGTGAGGCACACACACAGGGTCCTGCCTTTGTTGCTGTATATATATTTCAATCTGTCAGTGTATGTGATAACCCACCAGCACCTGCATTCTCACCTCCTCCGCTCCAGTATATACAGCAGGGGGAGCAACATGTACTTCTTATATTCCGTCATAGCAATATCTCACAGGTTACCTCTCAGGACACCAAGGCAGCCTTAACATATTTAGATATTCACTTACTTGGTCTTTCATACTAGTGAAATAATTCTGCTTTTAACTTAAGTTTCCAGGTTAATATTGACTTTTCTGCTAGACACTTTAATTTATAAAAAAAGGTTAAGTATACTGTATTGTATTGTATGCATTGCTGGTTTAAATATTTGAATCTTTGTAAATGTTGCACATACAAGTGACATATTTATATTGTTGTACCTGTACATTTTCCTCTCTGTATTTATTGTACATCTGTACCTAATTGTATCTTATGCATGAAGAAAGCTGGCTATCTCCATTAAAACAAAATAAAATATTATTTTGCATATTACAGTACACTTTTAAAAAGGCTTTCATTTTGATTTGAAGTGACATAAAGATAGTATTAGACTAGTCTGGAAACTGAAGTATAAGCATCACTAAAGTGACAGCTTTTCCTAACTAAAAAAACTGATATACTGACTGAGGCTTCACAAGTTTAATGTTGTGAAAATGAGTGCCAGTTAGTGTCAGATTGACGTACTCTTTAAGCATAGTGGCCGGAATCGAAATAGTGCTTCTGACACAGGAACTAATGTGGCTAACATCAGAGGAAAGAAGGGGCTGCTGCTGCTCTTCTGTTAAAGGAAGGCTTTTCTGAGAAGAAGTACTCCTTACTGTAAAGATCTCCTGCTGCTCCTTGTTGCAATCAGTACAAGGGTGTGATAAGACTGGATATTATCGCAGTGCTCACTTTGATAAAGGACACCATGAAATAGTCTGTGCCTCTGCCATGATGTGTTCTACCCCAGGAGAGATTACCTCTGTTGTCGATTCCCTCCGAGTGTCAGAAGAGGAGACTAGGAGGTGAAAATTAGAACGAAACATGGCAAGAAAATAAATCTTGGCCTATTTATTCCGCTGTATAACGGGGTAATCCTGTAACTTAGAGGAGAACAGATGAAGAAATGAGGAGTGGAAGAAAAAGAGAGATGAAAGGGGGTGCATTGTGTATTTATTCAGTATCTGTATTCTTCTATTGTTCCTCCTTTGGAATCCCTTTTATTCAAATTGTAGACTCAGGAGACCCTCTCATGGAGGAGTAGCAGGGAGGTAGGGATGAAAACGGGACGAGATACTCATTTAAACTTGATTATTGGCTCAAAATGATGATTTGATGGCAGTGATGTGTGTGTGAGATAATGGCTGCTGATTTGTGTTTCACTATGATTTGTATGTAGTATATTTGTGGCTTAGTTTATGCAGTCTGATTTGTTCTGGTGAAAAGAACCTAATAATTAAAGTGGATATTTCCTGACACTCAGACCGTGAGAAAAGGAGAAAAATAAAATAGCTATATTCAATATAAATGCACCAATTTACGTAGAAAAATGAATCTCATCTGAAGTCTTACCAAAATCATAATTTCCCTTTAACATGTTTTTCTGGGTCTACTCATAGTAGATTGTAGAAATGAACTGCTGATGTATTTATATTAAATTCAATATTAAATGCCAACCACCAACACTCGTAAAAAATACAATGCTTTGGATTATCCTTCAGTATATCACACCCATAATCCTTTGTGCTCTATCAATGTGTCTACAGTTGCAGATGAAGTGCACTCAAATTGAACTGTATGCCAAACATTAAGGTAGTGATAAGCTTTTTTTTCATTTTGCATTTTATCTTCTCAACCATACACTGACTTTGTCTTAACAAAATATTTTCTGCAAGACTCTGATTGAGCATCCAGCAGTAATATTAACATTACAACCAATAGGAAAGATGATCAAAAAGAAAAAGTATATTTTTTTAAAGTGTTAAAATAAGTATTTCTTGGAAAATACAATGCAAATATTGGCAAGCTTTCATAGGCATCTAGGCAACAATTTCAATAACAACACATTGTTTTGCTCTCACCACTCCCCCCCCCCCCCTCTTCTCTAGCTGCCTCAACAGTTCCAGTGCAGTGTCTGGACGACTTTGAAAAGAACACCCACCACCCAGTCTCCCGGGCAGCGCCTCGCCCCCCCGGTGCCCCCCCTCCCCCTCATGCTCCGCCGCCCCTGCCCCCCGCCGGCATCCTGTCAGGCCCCCCGCTGCCGGACAGCCTGAGGGAGGACTGCTGGTACAACGGGCCCTGGCCCACCCAGAGCTGTTCGGGGGAGGCTCTGCTGGGCAGCGACCCCTTCTCCGTGGTGCTGCCCCCGCCCCCCCTGAACCAACCCTCCCTGGACGACAGCTCGCGGTCCTTCCCCAGCCCCCCCAAACCCAGTGACGCCATGTTCTGGGAGGGACACTCCGCTGCCTCCAACTCCTCATCCTCAATTGGAAACTGCTGTCCCAGGAGCCCCCCCCAATACTGAGTGAGGAGAGAGGATGGGGTCATTAAATAGTGATGGAAAGTAAACAAATGAATGAACTCTCCAACCCTGCCACATAGCTACCACCTAACCTGCCTTAAGTTGATAAGACCACTCCTCTGGGCTGGACCTGCTGCTAGTGGGAGCTGACTGAGGCCGGAGGGGGCCTTTATGAGGGGGGGACACTCTGTCTCTGCACACCGCATCGGTGGACAGATCCGACTTTGCAGAGGAACATTTGACGGAGAGACCCTCAGCAGAATAAGAAGTGTGCAAGCATGCATACAAGCAGTTTTATTTCTGTGTGAATACGAACACACATCAACAGCGTGTGCCTGTGAGTGCAGAGCAGGGTGTGGGCGTCTTTGGCCTGCCTGTGTCTGTATATCGTCATAATAAACCTAATAGGGCTCAAACGGGCCTCTCTCCATTCCCTGCGGCCCCCGATCACTGGGGCCACAGCATCATACTAGAATTTGTAAACTCCCTCCAATGCAAGTCTTTTTACATTCGATTGCTGTAAAGTAAACAGTATGTATTTACATGTTTGTCTCATGATGGTGTGAAGGAAATGTAAAGGTATTAGGACTTTGAAATGTGTACTGTGATGGAAGCAGACATACAGACTAAGGATAATCAGAATTCTGTGACCAAATGCCATCTATTTTTTTCTTCAAGTTGTTGTTTTCATTCAATATCAAAGTAGGCTTTCAATTTAGCTATGCTTACCAAATCATTGAGGATGTTACGTAACGAGTAGCAAATAATAACTTTAATCTAAAAATGTATTGCTTTCTGAAACGAAACACTCCACCCTCACTGGCACTGGAAAACTGTTTGATTCTCACAGAAATGTCTCAACGCAAGCCTCCTCAAACCTGCCTGTTATCACATAGTCAGAGCTACTGTAAGACAATACGTGTGGGTTTCTTTTCTCAGTTGTAAAGGGACATGTAACATGTAAAGTTGTGTATTGTTGTTCATCTTTCAAGTGTAAAGGACTCATGGAAGAGGCTACATACCCTCCGATGTATTTGGAAAGCTGAATGAGTTTGTGAGTTTTAAAAATGTATCTAAACTCTGTACTGTGCCGATGTTGATCAATGATACATTTGTAAGTTATAGTGTGAGGTGGGAAGTTCCTCTTTGATTTCTCTTTTTAAGTCAGATGAGTATAATCACCTGAAGGATGTACAAAGGCAAACGCATTATGGGTTGAACACAAAGACGCTGAGAGAAGAATGTGCATATTTGTATAAATGTATATGGTGGGCTTAAGTACTCTGCCAGACGTGACTTTGCACTCTCCAAAACATACTTTAGTTTTTTTTCTCCCCCAGCCCCAAAGCTTCTGATGTGTATAAGAGTTGTCTCCACTGGTGAAGACAATAAGTCTATAAACCTGAAGAAAAGTAAGCTGTGACTAATAGGTGCACAAAGGCCCATGGGGTTTTTCTTCAGTCTGTTCCATGATAACTGTGGTCTTTTTGTTCATTTTTAAGAAATGTTATTTTACAGCAGTAGTTTGGTACTTCTGTAAACGATTTGCAAACCAAAATGCAATGTACAGTAGATATGGATTATATTTTAGATTTACTGCACTTCAGACTGTTTGTAAATATACTCAATTAAACAAAGGAAATGAAGTGTGCTGTGTCTCTATCCATATTGTCAGCAATAAGGTTAAGTTTAAAAACAGGAGGCTTTCGGATGTTAATTAATAGTCAAAAGCAGATATAACCTTTCTTTAAAAATATAGTTTTTTGAATGTTGCTGAAACCAAACCATTTCTGGATTCACTACAGGAGGAAAATATAATCAATCCGCTAATTTCATCAACTATTTGTTTTAGTCAGGTATCCATAAAAATGTCCAGCTTGGCCGTCTTCTGGCTTTTCAATGTGAGGATATGCGGCTTCTCTCTGAGTCATAACATTAGAATGAATACCTTGGGGAATTTCAATATAGCAGACAGGCAATTTAAAATCACAATTCATGTTTGCATTTGCCATTGATGATCAAACACTTTTTTTTTTAAGAAAAGGCTGAAAAATATCTAGCAATAATTCCACGCCTTACATTAATTAAGGGTACCAAACTGGTTAACGGGGAATAACATTCTTAATATGTCAACAAGAATACCCCATTACAGTAATTCTTTGACACTTTTAATCAAATTGTGCCATTGTTTGTTCTTTGGAATTATAGATATAAACAAAAATGAAAAGATGGCGTAAACGGTCCAACTCATAAAAAGAATAGTAAAAATCAAATAAGACATAAGTGATTATAATTTACTTTTGAAATGAAAAGTAAATAAACACAGCTTAGATAACGTAATCTGTTTAAGAGGTTCATTTAGCTCTATACTAGTGAGGCCTAACTGTAAGGGTGATGCTTCAAAATATTTATTTAAAAAAAAGGAAAAAGAAAGAAAGACAGCTTTTTCCCAGAGAAATGTTATTAGAGATAAGAACAACCAATTTAAATCAGCAAATGCTTGGACATTTAATTTCCCCCATAGTGTCAAGAACGTCCAAACGTCTATGTTGTACAGACAATAACTCAAATAAACAAAGGATGTTAGATGTGTTTGTCATTTACCATCGATACACACTTTAGTGCAGCTGAATATCTTTATTTACAATGTCATTTATCATTGCCTATTTCAAATGATCATACATGTTATAATGCTCTGCGAGATGTTTCTTACATACGCTGTACAAGATTCTTTAATTGGAAACCAACCCTTTTTGATGACAAAGGATGTTTTACACTTCAGATTTTAACCAAGCTTTAAGGCAGAGCAAAGGCAACACAACAGTAGATACAGGAGGAGACTGTATGATCAGATCTGCATATTCAATTCATCAAAGAGCTCATCGCTAAATATAATGTTAAAGCTGCTGATTTAATCAAGTGAGGGAGATCATTCCAGCAATCTGACAGAAAACATCTTGCAAATATACAGGAAAAAAAGAAGCCATTAATTAGATATATTTCTTGCACATCAAACTGATTTCAGTCACTCCACAGGTTTTAATAAAAGGCACAGGCTACGCTTTAAAGATGAGCATGTATCCTGGCCATGGGGGACATGGAGCTGGTTCTGACCAGAGTCTCACAATCTGCACCTTCAGAAGGTGGGAGGCTATCATGTTGTTAGCTACATGCTAGTTGGGAGTTTTTGTTTCCTGTTCTTCGCCGCGACCCCTGTCGTCAAAAACTCAATTTTCTCTTTGATGTACTCCTGCTTACACTGCTCGAAGAACGCAGGGTCCTTGTAGCTAGTGGGAGACAGAAGGAACAGTTTTATTTCACAGAATTAATGTTTTCTTGTGTGACTCACTCGATGGTGAGGGTGGCTCACACAGTGTTAACCTATGTTAAAGATGTTGGTGGGATAACACTTAAGGGTGTTGCAGAGGATATCGCACTCACTGTATCGTCAGACATTCCTTCAGTGCTGCGTTCTGCTCTCGACACTTTAACACCATGAGGAACCCCGAGTCTTTGCAGCAGTGGTTGAAGGCTGGAGGAAGGTGGCAGAAAGAGGGGGAATTAGCAGAGGAACAGCATGTACAATAGCCACAAAGATAACTATTATTGTTTCTATTATTTTAAGCCTTCCACCTTTTCTGTTTGATCCCAGAGTAGAAGCTCAGAAAAAAAGACGAGTAGCCACAAGCTAACAAATATGGGCCTTCAGTGGGCCCTCCACCACAAGAAGGAACCCAGTAACTCTGCAACCTCTTATCTAACTGAAACCATGTTTCCTTATTCGAACAAGGCCTGAACTGAGTGGTCGTTTTGGTGGTCGCCCTGTTTCCACATTGACCTTGTAACGGTCAGTCCACCACATGTCTGTAAACCCAGTAATTAAATATAGGCCACGTTTCAATACTTCCTGACTGACCGTGGTAGCAAACTAAGTGGTGAATATGTTCAGCACATAGATCTCTTATAGACATGGCACGTGTGTGACGTGTTGTCACCCTGCTATAAATACCATGTGGGGGGCCTCTATTTGAGATTCTTGCTGTTACCCTGCATTTCTCCACAGGTTTCTCTATCCACAGGTCTGTGTTTCAGTTCTGCATTTTGTTTGCAGGTCCAAATGAGGTAAGCACAATCTGTGTTGATGGTGTTGGTGACAGAATGGCAAACATGTTTATGTTCAGAGTCTCCTACGATTTTCTACAAGACTTTGGCTGGTAATCAGTCCCACCTTTCCTCATTGAGGGTCCATGTATTTGGGCTGGCTCTCAGTCCAGCTACACTGAGTGTAGGGCTGTGCGATTATGGCAAAAATCATAATCACGATTATTTTGGTCAATAATTGATATCACGATTATTAAATACGATTATTCATTGACTTTGAAAACATCCATTTATTGAACTTTAAAACGAATTAAAATAATAATTTGAACAGTATCTTTTTAACTGTTGATTACCCTGAACGTATAATTCAACTGAAAAACCAATAAATAAAATAAATGATACATTTATATTTACATTTAAATAAATAATATCAAAATAATAAATACCAATAAACAAGATCAACAAATATTTTTGGAGCGCACTTCAACAAGCTACTAAACATATATAAATATGATAAATAAATTAGACTAAAATGAATTAGATCAAATATGTTGCAGTGCACTGTCACAACCTAGCAAAGCAAAATAATCGTTTTTTTTTCGATTATGTTGTTTTCGTAATTGTGGCAGGCCAAAATAGTAATTGCGATTAAAATACGATTAATTGCACAGTCCTAACTGAGTGCTTCATTTGTTTCCCTCCCTATAGCTAGGTGCTGAACATTTCTGGAGTTTCTAATCTCCTCGGACCAATCGTAGCCAATATCAAATATACAGATTGCAAAGTAATGCAATAAGGTATAAAATCGGAAAACAAATGCAGTAAGCATTGCTATGTCCAGGGGTGCACATAACTTTTTTGCCCTGGTTCTCAAAGGAGCACCTGGAGATGTTGCTTGGTGCTCATCCTTAAAATGAAATAAACCGTAACTTTTGAGGGGGTCTTTACTTTATTTGCCAGACACACGGCACTGAACACACATGCAGAGGTGAACACAGAACGCACATGCAGAGGTGAACACAAGACAACATTAGCACGACCAGTAATCCTACAAGCCGTCATCACTACCCTCCTGACTGTTCTCCTCACTGTCTTCCTCTCAGCTGTCAGACATGGTAGCTGATGTAGGCCTACTACTTTCTCTCTGGTTGAGTCTGCGATTAGCTGCTTGCATCCACTAGTCAACAGCTGGTTTTGGGTAGAAAGTCTCTGTTGTCATCTTAGACAAGTGGATGTAATCAAATAAGTATGTGAACATAAGTAACCAGTAACTTACCATAGCCAATAACAAATGAATGTAACTTATTTTATTTGTGTTGTTCATTCATATCTTATTTTACCTTAACATTTATTTTTGATATTTTTGGTTACTGTCCTATAGTATACATTGGAATGATTTCAAACCTGTTTATCCCAATTATTATAAAGGAGTGCCTTGGAAATATGTGTTTACACAAATTGTGACCAAACCGTTTGAACTTAGACTAAAGTGAACTATCTAAACACTCAGTCTTTCACTGAGCTGTAGTTATCAGCCTCTCAGTCTGAATGGAGAGGACTCTCCCTCCATATTATTGTAGAAACATCTTCTTCTTATATCCGTTAAAGCAG
>NW_011338886.1:0-2152 GCF_000735185.1 Notothenia coriiceps | reverse complement strand
AACACCAAACAACAGCATGGTCCAAACCACAGGTAGATGTCAGTCTAGGCTCTTTGAAGCAATGCCTTACTCAGAGATGGGAAAAGTACACACATCCTTTATTCAAGTAGAAGTACAGATACATACTCATGTTTAAAAAATACTCTGGTGAAAGTAGAAGTACTGACTAAACGTCCTTACTCAAGTAAAAGTAAAGAGGCTTTGAAAAGTACCCATAACTAGCAGCTGTTTTAAAGAGTACCTGACCTCCCTTTATATTAATAGAACAATAATGTCATTGTTAGCTAATGAATGTTTCCATGGTGACCAACGGCAACATGACAACGTTTTCATTGGTCCCTCTTCTTTAGAGAAGACCAGGAAATGATGGATACAAGGATCGTGTTCAAATCAATAGGCACGCAATGACTCTAAATAATAATGATCACGCCACCAAACACACATTCAAACTAAAGGAACCAGCCTGTTTGGAAAATGAGAGAAGTAGAAAGTACAGGTATTTGGGTTCAACATGTAAGAAGTAGAAAGTACAGGTATTTGTGTTCAACATGTAAGAAGTAGAAAGTACTGGTATTTGAGTTCAACATGTGAGAAGTAGAAAGTACAGGTATTTGTGTTCAACATGTAAGAAGTAGAAAGTACAGGTATTTGTGTTCAACATGTAAGAAGTAGAAAGTACAGGTATTGTTAAGAATGTAAGAAATCAAAGTAAAAAGTCATCAGAAAAATAAGTAGTGGAGTAAAGCACAGAAAAATGTACTTGAGTACAGTAAGGAAGTATTTGTACTCCACTACTTCCCACCTCTGGTCTTACTTTGGATTTTAAGTGCACTCTGATTCTCAGCACGTAAACCTCTGCAGAAGTTCAAGACGAGTTGGAAAGATCCACAGAGAGAACCTCTTCCTGTCTGTCACTCGCTGCAGATCTGTTAAAGGAAACCAACAGCATTTCAGCATCATGGGAAATACTTTGATATCGATAGCAACTTCAAATTTGATGCTGGGTAGTGGAGCTTGTCTTTTATTGATATCTTACATTGTTAGAAAGATGAAGATATAAAGGGAATGGTATAATTCATTGTACTCTGTCCTTACATCTGGTGCCCATTGATCCTGAGTTTAGTATAGGAAGCACAACTTCAATAAGGTTGTGGTTTTGGGGGATAGCCATTGTCTCATCATCTTTTTAAATGTATCGCAGGAATCTGTTATTTCAATCCATTTCGATCCAAATTCAAAAGTGCTAGCATTTGGCTAACATCTATTGCTAAGTTTAAAGAAAAGCTTCTCAATGTCTTCTTTTTTCATTATCAGAGTGTATTAAAGTCTTATCCTCACCATGTTCTTTAGGAAACTACTTTTATAAAGGATTATTATCTCTTTACCTAATATGAAAAAAGTACTGGGCACTAACACTTAACACTAAATCAAAGCCCTACTACTTAGTTATTAAGCTAAACCTGTTAACAATCGCTTCTCAAAAGCAGTCATGTGCAGCTTATCTTGCTCGTAGTTCAACTTTGGGGACTTTGACTTGCTAATTTGTGCTGTTGACCAATAGCAATCAATTTAACAACTCCAAAATAAAGAAATCTATAATCTATTAGCAGCATTTCAACATTGACTTTTCGTTACCTAATCTGTCAGGGTAGAGATTTAGAGTTTAAGAAAGGTGTACATGGCAAAGATTTGTCTTTTGAATAAACAAAGCTAAGCGCTAAGAGCTAACAAATTGGCTAATTGATTGTTAGGGAATGTGTAAGCTTAGAGAGCTTTAATTTTCTACAATTAAACAAAATGGGGAAGTACCGAACAATGGACAGAAGACAGATAGAAAAATATTAAAAACACATCTGCCTAAGAACCATTTAATAATGCATTAGTTAGTTATAGGCAGTTTCTATAAAGTAAATTAGAAACAACAACACTAGTTCTCACTTTCATTTGCAAACATTTAAGTTGTGAATAAGTCTGCAAACTGTCCCTATAGAAGCGTATAGACTTATTATATTCTTCTTCCAAAGTAAACTTTTGAGTAATGTTTTGAATCCGTGCTCGGGTGTTAACAAGATAATCAACTGTGATAGAGATAAAAAACAAGCATATAAAAATGTAAAAACGTCTATGTTTCCAGGTTGTTGTTGTTGTTGTT
>NW_011338885.1:0-3214 GCF_000735185.1 Notothenia coriiceps | reverse complement strand
TCTATTTTTCTTTAAAAAAACATGAAAATACAATGACAAGCAAGACATAATGTCAAACTGGCTGCTTAGGTACTAGTACAGTACAGTTCAAATACAGATTATTTCAGTTCATCGAAATGCTGCACCTTAATGTTTATTTCCAGTACATTTTTCTTTAAAAAACAATGACAAGCAAGACATAATGTCGAACTGGCTGCTTAGGTACTAGTACAGTACAGTTCAAATACAGATTATTTCAGTTAATCGAAATGCTGCACCTTAATGTTTATTTCATTTTGCATTTATTTGAATGAATATTCAGTTTAATAATAATTAAAAACCCAAAACTAATAGTTTATGTTTTGTGAGTACTAGACTAGTACAGTACAGTTCAAATACAGATTATTTCAGTTAATCGAAATGCTGCACCTTAATGTTTATTTTATTTTGTATTTATTTGAGTGAATACATTACTCACAGTTTAATAATAATAAAAAAAATATATATATATTTTATGTTTTGTGATCATTTTTTCTGCTGTACCGAACCGAACCGTGACCTAAAAACCGAGGTACGTACCGAACCGAAATGTTTGTGAACCGTTACAACCCTAGTATGTACCTATCGATTCTGTGTCATCTCACAATGTGAATCGATGGGTTGGACGTGCAGCTACGATAAGTAATAAGTGTGTTATGAGTGAGTTTCTGTGCAGTAATGCGTTAGCATTTCTTTCGTTCGTGGATGAGTGAGTTTCTGTCCAGTAATGCGTTAGCATTTATTTCGCTCGTGGCTAATTTAGAGGCTCAGCGCTAGCTTTGTGGGTTTAAAAAAATAAATAAAAAGATCAGTTAACTGAGTTTCTTCCCGTTACATGGATATAAAACATTCATAGTTTATTGAATATAAAGATGCCCTCAGACGCTGTTTCCTGCAGATGACGCGTTTCCCCCCCGGTATGGTAACAGGTTAACCAATAAAGCAGTGGTTGCACAATTTTCCTTAATATAATATTAAAAAACAATATTTTCCTTAATATATATTTGCCCTGAGGAGCTTGTCTTGTATTTTTTTTTGTAGTTTTCTGCATTTTAAGTGTGTTATACATGTTGCCACATATACTCTCTACACTGTCGCTCATATCGGTTTTTATTCTTATTACAAAGTGCTGCTCGTAGAACAAGGTGGGACTTGCCGGGGTAACAAGACAGATCACTGAGTGGACCTTGAGCCTTTGACTGTGTGTACCCTCTCTCAGATTGTGTTTGTTTGGGTGTTTATCCCAGCTACAGAGCACAGGGTGAGGTGCTATGTGCGGAGGAGGCTCTTTATTTATGTGTGCTCCAGACTAGCTAAACAACATGTAGTCCTGGAGATGGATCATCAGCCAGGCTTTTTCTTTGGCAGTGATCAGCATGCAAAATCAACACGTTTGCTTTGTTTTGGAACTTTCTGACTAGCTGCTGGCCGGGGGACACACACTGCTGTCTGTCTGTCCCCTCAAACCACCCACACACTCAGCCAGGGTAACTGAAACAGCCATGATTAGTATTAATCCCTCGTAATGCTTTGGCTCATAATATAGTCATAGGTGACTTGAGAATAAGCCATCCTACCTAACTGCTGCGATTTATTAAACGCACACAGAGGATTTGCTGTCAATGCTGGGTAGTTATAAACCCGGCATCATGTCTAAATACAGTGGTCTCAGATCATTAATACTGAAGAGATATGCTGTGGTTACATTCAAATGAGGGGTTTGCACACTGAGGCAGGGATGAGATGGGATGACCAGGCTTTCCACTGAATCTTGATTACTACATGATGTGGAAATACTTCAGCATGTTCTACAATCATGTGTAAAATTTATATATATATATATTAACTCATCTAATTTTAGCTCCTCAGGTTTGTTTTATGTTGAAACGTGACATTTCTCCTTCCACCTTTTCTGGTTAATGAGTATCACTATTACAAATGTCCTATGTTCAACCGTGACTAGCTCAAAATAAACAAAACCTGCAGGAGAATGAAGAAAATCTGAAAGGGTTGCATGAGTGTGTAGAGCAGAGCCATACAGCTGTCGGAGCACACACATGCTGTGATTGGTCAGTCTGAGTTTAAGTGACTCGGATAGGTCACTTGGGGGAAGCTGGTGAGGGAGAACGGTATGCCTTTAACAGAAGTGTTCCAACCAAAGTCAGACCTCCTTTCCTTTTGAAAATATAGTTACCATACATTACCCCAAATGCGGTCTGTTCTTTAAGTTGCTACTAGTATTAACAGACAACTGGGATGTTTGTCATTTTAATTTGTAAAAGTTACTGCCAGCACTGGCTAAAATGAGTGACCTGCTAACATTACCTGTATACTTTCTAGATGTATTTCTGCTCAAAAAGAGTACGAAGTAACAAGAGGTCTAATAAGAGATTTCTAATGCTTGCGTTACCAAATCTGTGTATTAAAATGTAGTGAATATCCCCACTGTCAGTCTTTAACATGAGGTTGCAGTGTGTCCTGTGTGAACACAGCTCAGGCTGCCTGTGCAGTGCGGCTCTCTGGAATCTTTCCTGCCCCATGGGAATGCCATTAGTGGAGAGCTGAAGGAGTGCAGCAGGTGAAACAAACAGGGACGATAACTCTCCACCCCTCCACACACCACAGCTCCTCTCTTTGTTCACTGCTTTGCCTCAGTATTCCCTCTCTCTCCCACCATCTGACATATTTGTGCCTTTATTCTCTCATCAACTCCTATTTTTCCACATTCAGGCCTTTCCTCAATGCCAATAGGTGTCATTGCTGTGGAACTGTTGTGCTGGGTACAGCAGTCAGACCTATAAACACAAAAACTCTTTCCTTGACTTTCTGGTTGAATCATGAAGTTACATGTGGAGTTTTGGAGATTTCCTATCGGACGGTCCTCTATAAGTTTGTCTATGTTCACATCTGACAAAGTGCTTCCAAACAAAACGAGTGAACAGCGAGGAAGCGGGAATTGTGGCAAGGACACCTACTGATCAGGACATGTTATGATGTGTGTTTTGCTGTTTTGTTGGGTTCATTTGTAATTTCTTTGAGCAGGCCTAAATGGTCTTGATTCTCTACGCCAGGGGTTTTCAAAGTGTGGGTAGGTGAGCCTCCCCTCAGAGAACATAAGAACAGCCGCGCCCCCCCTCCCAATTATTATTGCTGTTATTATTATTATTATTATTATTGTTGTTGTTGCTTTAATGCA
>NW_011338884.1:0-4159 GCF_000735185.1 Notothenia coriiceps | reverse complement strand
ACTGGATATTGTTTAATCAACGACAGGTTTTCCCCCCCTCAAAAGTGATTCACTGCATCGCAGGTATTATTGTGATTGGCCCTTGGGCCACATCAAAATTAGATGCGCTGTCATCCTCTCATACTGACACCTGACACCACACATACACACGTAGGAAGAGCCGGGACGGACTTAACACGGGACGAAAGTAACACGGGACGAAAGTAACCCGGGACGAAAGTAACGGAGCGATTTTATCTGAGCCCAAACCACTTTGACCGGCCAAATTATGTCAGAATTATCAGCATTCAATACTTAACAGACCTACTAAATATCAGGTTTAACTGTCAGGAGTAGTGTTGTCACAATACCAACATTTTGGTTTTGATACCAAGTCAAGAATTGCGATTCCGATTCTTTTTCGATACTTTTCTTAAAAAAAGGGAAACAGTCTTAAATGTAATTATTGTGCTTTATTTCACACCAGAACCATAACCATAACACAAACTTTTAAACAATGAGAACAATAAATAAAATAAATGACAAGAATTCGTATTGAATAAAATTAATACATTTCTTACAGACAGGCCTCGTGGTGTCCGTAGGCTTGCCCTCACTGTCAGAGATATAGCTAAAATATCAAAATGTCACTTCTGGCGTCTTTTTTGTCAACAAACCGAGGCGCAGCGGCAGTTGCACTCCCACTCACAGCCATGCCTTCTCGTTTTCTCACATGCTCTGGCAGCTAGCGCGTGCACGACAGAGGGGAGGCACTTGAGCGTGCTTGAGAGGGGAGGGACTGCAGGGAGTGGAAGCAGAGCGCTGAACACACACGGCTCTTATTAAAACTGCGCTTTCTCACCGGAGTACTTCCCCCGTCATTCTTAAAGTACTGATACTGATGAAACGGAGGAATCGTAACGTTTTTAACGGCAGGGTATCGCGGTACCTTTCAAGTATCGGTACACCGTGCAACACTAGTCAGGAGTCAGTGTCTCTCCCCCAAACTCACACATATAAAATTCGATATGAACTGAAGAGCCGCATTAAACTAGGCAAAGAGCCGCATGCGGCTCGAGAGCCGCGGGTTGGCCACCCCTGGCCTAGAACAACCTCAACCTATACAAGTCACCACGTAAGCCATGCTACTGATGCTGGACAGTTTTTCAGTGGATGCACAATAAACAGCAACATACACATTAATGTAAATAAACAGCCAAATAATGGATCAACGCTCTCTGTCTAATATGTTCGCTAGCTGTTAGTGTTGCTGCATAGCAACCACCTTGCACTATGTTTTGTGCAGAAGGCAACGGAGGGACTATTTTATTTTGAACATCATTATTTACTAATAAAAACTATTTAAATTAGAGTGGGTATTTTTCTTTCATATTGCCACACTTGGTAACCGTTTTATAAAAGCAATAGCTCACGACAGGCCTTTGTATATGCTCATTATATCACAACTAAGATGCGTGGTTCGGCCCGACGCGAAGCATTATTAAATATATAATGCTGGCAAACCAAGGAAATCCCAGTTTAAGTGACAGCCTGCTAGTGTCATCGATCCCTATTGGTCTTAATTAATCTGATATTGACACTGTAGTCTGCTTGACATCATGTTTGGACTCCTTATAGATAAAGAAAAAGATTTTTTTTTTTTTTTATCTTACTCGCAAAGACAATACAATTTGTATTTACCGCAATTCAAATGAAAGCAGATATTTTCACCCAATAAGGGGCGTGGCCATATCGTATGGTAAGTAAAGACTGGATGGGTTGCTTTCACGGCTCCTTTGGTTCATAACAAAGTAGCATTATTGTTGCTAATCATTAGCATGCTGATTTGTTTCTCCCTGTTGTGTTGCTGTATGAGACAAAGGCATTACAATTATAATATGGCTTCATTGTCATTGCAAGGCGATGAGCATCTTCTTGTAAAAAGTCCTGGTCATGTTTTTGAGGAGCGGCATTTGTCGAGGTGACTGATGGTGTCGAATTTCTGTGGGGCAGACAGACAGATAGTGGCGGAGCACCACAATTGGATGTCACAGGCGAGATGTCCCCATCTTATTTATTAGGCTGGGCCTGCCAAACCTGGCTTTGTGAGATGAGGTGGGGAGAGACGATGGGAAGCGAAGGAGAGCCAGGCAAAGCGAGAAGGGGAGGGGGGGTACAGAAACAAAGAGCAACAAAACATTTGGGAAATACGGATGAAACCAAAAGATGGAAAAGGTCAAGGAATGAAAGTGTAAAAAGGAGGGAAACGGAAGAAGAGAGAAAATGAGATGAAGAGGCATCAGAGAATGGGAGGAGAGGCTGGAAGAGCAAAGCAGGCTATTAGGGAGAGTGGAAGAGACAAAGACATGGAAAGGTTCAGAGACAGAGAGGCTTTAAGATGAGGACAGACAGGAAGGAGAGTAAGGAGGTGGGATATCAGGAAGGGGATCAGACGGAACGATACAAATAACAAGGAAATGTGAAGAGAGATAAGATTGGGGAAGCTTTAAAGGATTAAACTTTATTATAGTCCTCTTTTTTTGTCAACAAATCTCTCCAGAAAACCAACAATGTCTAACTTTTGTCACTCAGGACTATTTTCCATATGCTGCCTCCTCCAATCACACCCAAGCCCTTTCGTTTTTGTATATCGATTTATTTTGTATTTAAAAAGGATAAACCATTACCTGAAATAAATGTGAACTGTAGTTTTGAGGGAAATTGGGGACTAGCCTCAGCTGTGAGTCAGGTTTATTTCAACTTGGGATACTGGTGATCTAGCAACGTAGATTAAGAACAGACTGCTTCTAACACCAAGAAAAAAATCCCAAGACTGGGGGGGTTCCTGTGTTGGCTGAGCGGGTGGAAAATGATTCATCGTGTATTCATTGAAGTTGGTCTCAAACCACGTTTAGTTAGCTAACGTCGTCAGAAAGCTGTCTAGTAGTTTATGTAATGTTGCGCTTTAGTCCCTTTTTTAGCATGAGTTAAATCCAGAAACCTAAATACAGAGGGTTGGTTGATTAGTTATTTTGTAATCAATCTGTAAAGCATGAGAGCTTTCCATGATGACTGTTACAGTATAAACATTATGCTTTTGCCAACCAGTGCTGTGCCCAAACGTTTGTTTTAGAAACACAACGGTTACTATAGTAAGAGCAGCCTAAAAATATGTTATAATTAAACAAATTTTTCTTTAAATATTTGGTGCTTAAAATACCATTTTCTGTAGGATCTGGATGGTACACAGTATGTGGGATGTCTCAGTGATACTACAGTACCGTTGTGATTATGACAGTCATTGCGGTGGGGCCAAGCCGTTGAAGAACATTTCGTAGTTCTACAGTTTCATGTCAGTCATTGGGCCCAGAAATACTTTTTCCCATTGGAAATTGACAACAAATATATTTATATAAACATCAGAAGTCAAATCAAAATGTCTAATAAATGGTAGAATAAATATAATATTAAAAGTACAAATGTGCACATTATACTAATATGTAACATGTCTATTACAATATAGTGGTTTTTCTAAATTTATAACATTGAATTGCACTATGTTAAAAGGGATAAAAGGCAGGGCTTTCGAAATTTTAATTTCAAAGTCCCCATATGATCCAGGTATTATCAACTTGAGTCAGGCCTTCATGCTCCACTGAGAAACGTTTATAGGAATACATCTGGCCAATGTTGATTCCAGTTCTCTTTATATATCCATGGGGCTCATTGATTGGTTTGAATAGGTTTTGGTCACAACAAGTCCTCAAACTCATACGACCAAATATGTCGTTTGTTCAAGCGCTTAATATGTCCTGCTCCCGTTGAATGCAAACGTTACAGAAGGTCGTTTATTCACAAATAACCCTCTCTGTAAAATCCTAAATTGTAGGATAGTTTGGCCATTAAAACACTTTTTAATTAGATTTCTAGCGAGAACTGTATATTGTACTTTCAGAATCCACGTCCAGTCGATATGTGGGATCTATAGTTTGATAGATATTACGAAGATGATTTGAGGCAGGCTCCATGTAAAGTTACGGGTTGAAACCAGTATTTCCGGTCTCTACGTTTTCATAATGTGTGTGTGTGTGTGTGTGTGTGTGTGTGTGTGTGTGTGTGTGTGTGTGTGTGTGTGTGTGTGTGTGTGTGTGTGTGTGTACTACGTATATAGTAGTGTACG
>NW_011338883.1:0-1734 GCF_000735185.1 Notothenia coriiceps | reverse complement strand
TCCAGTCTCTGATTGTGTTACGTTATTATGAGAGTGCTCTGTTTGATTCTGAAATTGTATATATTTATATAAATATGTGTGTGTGTGTGTGTGTGTATGTGTGTGTGTGTGTGTGTGTGTGTGTGTGTGTGTGTGTGTGTGTGTGTGTGTGTGTGTGTGTGTGTGTGTGTGTGTGTGTGTGTAGCCTGTTATTGTCTCATCATACCGCACTGTGAATGAATCAAAGTAAATATATAAGTGGTCATGAACACATCTGTCCATCAGACAGAGGGCTGCTGTGCCTCCTGTCATCATTAATGGACGTCTCTTTAAAATGACCGCTCAGAGGAGAGGAGTTCTCATTTCTCTAACCGGCTGCTGCTTCCTCTCCTCTCCCCTCGGTCCTCCGCTCGCATCAGCTGTGGGAGGGACTAAGTCTTGAGGATAGGAGTCGAGGAGGGGAGTGTAGAGAAATGAGAAAGGGCCAATGAGTCTCTGATGCACACAGGAATAAACGCAGATCATCCTCTGGCTGTTAATGCGGAAAACCCGCACTCACACAGGTCGGTGGAGGTGAAGGGAATGAGCACTCACACAGGTAGGTGGAGGTGAAGGGAATGAGCACTCACACAGGTAGGTGGAGGTGAAGGGAATGAGCACTCACACAGGTAGGTGGAGGGGAAGGGCGTGAGCACTCACACAGGTAGGTGGAGGGGAAGGGAATGAGCACTCACTCATGTGCCTAATCTGTGTCAGTTCCAGTTCCTTAAATATCAATTTTACATTTAAAAGTGAAATAATACCTTTTGGTTTTATCAGACGAAAAGGACATGACGTTTAATGACATCATCTTTGGTTTTAGGAAACTGTGATATGCATGTTTACTCTTTGTTCTCATGTTTTATACACTTAGTAAAGGCACAAGAAAAAGGAAAAGATCATTGTAGATGCAACTAGGGATGAGAAATAAACAGATGTTATCTTGCAGTGCCAAAAAGAACAGCCATTAACGGTGAATTCCCATTATCAGGCTTTGAAGCTGTTTTAGTGGCTGTTATAAGACTGATTTAATCAAATAAAACAGACAGAAGACGACCTCAAACCACATTTTAGTTTGGGCTAATAACGACTGCCAGGTGTTATTTTGAGTCTGTTGGTGTTTTTCTACACCTGGGTAAAGTCAGTATTGTGTCAGCGCTCTGAAGATCTAGTTACATTTTGGTTCAATCATTTTTTCAGTGTTCGCATAATTCTCTCTGTTAGCGTAGCGCACGATGCTAAACACATGCTGCTGCTGCTGCTGTTTCAGGACCTTGGCAACAGTCCTCAGGAAATACCAGGGTCTCTGTTCCCGGTGTCATGTTTATGGGCTTTGGGGTATGAGTCTGTTCATGTGTGAGAAGATGCTCAGAGTCTGGACGATGTTCCTCCTCCATGAAGAAAATAATGAAACGTTCCTCCAGAAACCACCAGTTCTCTTTCTCTGTAACTCTGAGCCACAGTCTCTTTAGAAAACTTCAAGGGGACATATCATGCTATATTTGAAACATATATTGTAGGGCCATACCTATATAAAGTGTATAAATATAGTTTTTTTATGAAAATACCAAAAAGATCCTGCCTCATTTCGCTCTACTTGCTCTTTCCAGCGCTGTTTTTGCAGGGGTCTGATTCTGTGAGCTGCAGCTGACCACGCCCCCCTGCAGGAGAGGGGAGCGTGCTCTGAGATCAGCTGCTGGGCTGTCAGAAGAGGGG
>NW_011338882.1:0-1447 GCF_000735185.1 Notothenia coriiceps | reverse complement strand
ATTAAAAAAAAAAACTTCATGATTGGGGCGAAGTCCATAGGGACTTGGCTTGGCAACTGGAAGGTCACCAGTTCAAGTCCCGGCAAGACCAAGTGCTACCAAAGGTGTCCCTGAGCAAGGCACCGTTCCCTACACTGCTCCCCGGGCGCCGTTCAAAATGGCAGCACACTGCTCCTAACACTAGGATGGGTCAAATGCAGAGAAACAATTTCCCCACGAGGGATTAATAAAAGTTCATCTTTTTTCTTTCTTTTTTGTGACAAAGTAGTATCGGCTCCAATCACTCAATCACAGAAAGATAAGAGTTGTAGAAATTATTGAAAAGTCAAGACTGTCAGGAAATACATGTTCTTTACAAGTGTATGTAAACTTATGACCACAACTGTATCTTAAAAATAATTTGAGTGCTATCATTTTGCCTTTTTCTTATGAGAAACATAAGTTCTATAATGAAACACGTCAAAGCCATTTCTGCATTGACAGGAGAAAACTGTTTTACCTTATCGTAGGGACCATTTTAAGTCAAATCTCAAAAGGTGGTCAAGAGAGAAATAAAAAGCTGGCCCTGAAGTTAATCTTTTTCCTACACTGCCAAACATTTATCTTCATCTGGCGTTCACCCGTCCGCAGTGCAACACGCTGTCCGTGGCAGTATTCACACTTGGCAACTTTTTTCATTTAGTCTTATTTAGGGTTGAAATTAAATGAGAAACGCTTTCCCTATTTCATTTGTTTCCGAGTTCAGTTTACAGCACTTCTCCTCTGCGTGATCTGATTATAAACCCAGACAAACACGAACTAGAATTGGTTGCAAGTTGGCTTTTTGTATATTTTATCCAGCTGACCTCCCATTGACTGAGTGGGATTAGACTCATGAGATCAAACTGTTTCTTACGACTTCATCCAGTACTTGAGTGGGAAGGGGCTGTAAATCTTCAATTTGGAAATACTTCAGGCTCGTTCTTCAAGTAGCTTTGTTTTCAAGAATCTTTCGACTCCTTCCTAATAATCTTTTTTTCTGTCTCGCGGCGTTCATTACCGATTCTCCCACAAACAAACGTCTCCTCTCTGGCAGATTCGTGACTCTGATCCAGGGGCGTAATCTGTGAAGGGCTTTGTCAACATCGCCGGCTGCCTATTCATGTTTATCGCTACATTCCAGGAAGACAGGGAGCGCAGAAGTGAAGAAGTGGCAACAGAGGGAAGGAAAGACAGCACGGTGAATGAGAATGAAGGAGAAGAAGTGGGGTAGAGCGACGAGAAGGTGGGGGGGGGAGGGAATCACTGAATCGTTTCTGTGGAGTGGAAGAGGTATGAATATTCCAATTTTACCCTGCTCATTAGAGACGGCAGCCTCTTCCTTTGGGGGAAAGCACTGCTTGTGTTTGTTTCCAGCCTGATTATTTGCATGATGTATTCTGCAGCTTTATATTCAGGGATGGGGGGG
>NW_011338881.1:0-2496 GCF_000735185.1 Notothenia coriiceps | reverse complement strand
ACACGGGAGAAAGGACCGGCATACGGTATAACTAAGCAATCAGTGTAACAGGACAGACATCGCAGCGCAGATGTGTGTTGGGAGTAGGAGAAGTCTAGTCGGAGGGAGGCCGAGGAACTGCACGGCTGCAGTTAAATATCCTCTCTTCTTCAGGTGGACCAATCAGCAGGTTGAAGGTAGCTAATCAGCTTAACGGGCACCACCTGTTGCTCACACACACACACACACACACACACACACGGGAAAAATGTCCACACACATGACCTAACGACCCAGGGTCGTAACAAGTATCATAGTACTTTAACATAATTGTTTGTGTTACTTTCGTTGCAGTTGTATGTCTTAAATGTAATGTAAATGTTGCCTTCGTGTGTGGTTCGGAGCCATCTTTGTGCGAAATTCACAATTCAATGTTCATGTGTCCATCGGGTGTACATTTCGGGACAGTGTGACAGGGGCTTAAGTGAGTGTGTTTTGAGTTATATTATTTTGGTACCTATTCATATGCTAAGTTAAGCTAATTATTGTTTATGTGGAATATATGTTAAATCATTTCAATTCATATGCATGTATTTCTTAGTTAGGCAGAATGATTTACATTATTTATACTTTATAGTCTGTAAGACGGTGTGATATTAATTTATCATGCATTTTAACTGAGAGCCTTGACATAATGTGACTGAAATGTATGCCATTGATGTCATAAATAAACGTGCTGTGATCTGAGCAAGACGCTAACTTTGGTCCTCTCTCTACAAATCCACAGACACAGTTTACATATGTTGGTTACACAGTGCTCCTTAGCCTGTGAAACTCTTGCTGCTGGTCCAGATTACCCCTATGCCTGGTGCCGGTAACAGTGACATGATATTTGTTTACAAAATGACACATAAGTAGTTTCTTTAACAACCTTTACTTGTAATCCTTTACCAAAGGGAATCTTCCCATGTAGGTCTGCAGTCTTTTTTATAACCTTTTATAACTTTATAACTTCAAACTAATTTCCGATTGGACAAAGAATATATATTTAAACTAATTTAAAGAAGTCCAATCATTTGTCTGATTAGAAATGGTGTATTCCTTGTTGACCATATTTAACCAAATGCACCAATAATTGGCCTGCAACCTTTAGCAACTTTAGTGTTCTAACTCAGGTTTAAAAATTTTTACGAGGACATCAGTCACACAGGTTCAGCATTCCGGTCACAGTAACCAGGGCACTGGGTCAAACACAACAGTCCAAACATTTAGTTTCCCACACGGACACAATGTGGCAAATAAGCGATTCATACAAAAAGCAACACAGCACATTTATTAGGGTTGGACAACACATCTGCAATACACACTGCAGTATTATTTGAGGGGAAATCGTAAAAAGTTGCAAAGAATTTTGTGAACTGAAGTCCAGCACTGAAACAGTAGTTTGAAATGTGCACCAAATTAGGGTTAGTACGATAAACCTGTCATTTACTGTAAATGTACCGTTGTTTCCTTCTACCAAAGTAACATCTGTTTATATGATTATATTTACCCCGCCTTTAATGTGGTAGTAGTTGGTATTTACGGTTGAGTAAATCCTGGGAGATAGATAGGTCTGACTTGGCTGGGTGCGCAGTGCTGACATTGGATGCCATCAGGGCCTGTCAACCATTTCCAGTGGTCTTGCCTATTGTGGGTCTGGAATTAACCCTGCATTACACATTTTACATGAATCAAAGCTTAGTAATGGATGACAGCAAATGTATGAATCAATCAACACAAGTTAATCAACCCCTTGACAGCTGTCTATTACGCGCTGTTATTCTTAAGCATTGCACACCGTTAATAAACCGTACATACAGTATCAGTCCGCTCTGTGCTGCTAGTACTTTTCTTCATCCCCCTAAAGCATTTAGTGTTGACTTGAAAAATATGGCATTTGAATTGGCATTTAGGTGCCGATAGATCCTGTTATCAAGAATATATATAGTGTATCAAGTTGATATGAAAAAGAGCAACAGGGCAAAATAAGTTTGAAAGGTTGTCTGTGAGGAAAATCTGACTGACGCAAATCCAGCACACACTCTCTCTAACATAAATCAATGTTGGCCTTAAAGTGTTATGGATGTTTTTATTGGTCTTTCAAAATGCCAAAATAGTATTTTTCAAGTCAAGACTGAATATCAACCACAATCTAAGGAATTACTTTCTTGGGATTGCTGTGAGCTGTACACACAAACCAACTCCTCCCTTGATTTGTAAGCTTCCCGAATTATTTATTCATTTGATTAGATTATTGCGGTGGATCTCTGGAGACAGCCAGATGATTTGTTGACTCAATACAACAATTAGAAAGACAACATAAATACACAATGGAAGTTTAAAGAGGCCCTATAATGCTTTTTGGGGGTGTTATATAGGTGTTTGTGCATGTCAATGGTCTGCATAGGCTAATATCCCAAAGTTCCCTCCATTGGACTCCTTTGTTAACTTCCATAGCATAAAGACATCACTATG
>NW_011338880.1:0-1450 GCF_000735185.1 Notothenia coriiceps | reverse complement strand
TAGCATAACTGAAGGGAAAAACTATATAAATACCTTATTGATAAAATAAAATATAAGCCAACAGAATCAAACAAAACAATAAATAAAGTGCAATACTGTCTGAATCCTGACTAGACAGCTTTAGAGAATGTCTTTCACATCAGTTTTTTTTTTTACAGTTAAAAAAAAGAAAGAAATTCAAATATATATTTTTTCCTATTTTTTTTCTTTTTTATCACGATAGATACGATATCTCTGAAAAAGCATATCGTGGAGACCTAATATCGTCACGACGATATATATCATCATATCGCCCACCCCTAAGCCAAGAGGGCACACACTATATATAGGTAACACATAACATGTCCGTGTGGGAACAAATAGCCGCAACTGTAGTTCCCAGTTTGAATTATGAACCAGTGCATAAATACGTGGTCACCACACACTCTAATTCAAATATTTTTTATTAGTAAATAATGATGTTCAAAATAAAATAGTCCCTCCATTGCCTTCTCCACGCGCGGTGGTTGCTATGCAACAACACTAACAGCTAGCGAACATATTAGACAGAGAGAGTTGATCCATTATTTGGCTATTTATTTACATTCATGTGCATGTTGCCGTTTATTGTGCACCCACTGAAAAACTGTCCAGCATCAGTAGAAAGGCTTACGTGGTGACTTGTATAGGTTGAGGTTGTTCTAGGCTGTTAGCTTGGCGTGGCGAGAATATTGCTCCACTTTCTCCGGATCCCGAGATTGGGCTTCCAGTAGCTCTGGAGAGAGCTTTCACACCTGTGGCCACTAACGCTCATAATTTCTCTGCTTTGTTTCAAGACCCGCATCAGAAAGCTTTTGAATGGTGGTACTTTTCCAGTTGGTCTACCTGCTCTTCACGTAGCTCTGCATGTCGTCGTTTAGGTGCTTTCTGCTCAATCCACTCCTCCATAGTAAGACCCTCCCGGAGGTCGAAGTTAATCTTAAATGTTTCCATCTTATGCTTTGTAAGTTTGTTTCGTAACGGAAACATGGCTGAATAAATCTATTTTGGCCTCTGACATTGCCTTAAATCAGTGGTCACCAACCTTTTTAAGCCCAAGATCACCGACCTCGGCCTAGGTGAAAGGCGGGATCTACCTATTGCAGAATTGAGTGAAAAAGACGGCCCAGACAATACTTCCAATTTGAGGCCTTTTATATAGGNTCAATAAACATGAAAAGGAGGGTAAAACATAACTAAGTAAAACATAAAACATCCATGAGGAAAAGTCAGTGCCAAACAATTAAAATGTAAACTTTAGACAGTCTAAAGTTTACATTTTAATTGTTTGGCACTGACTTTTCCTCATGGATGTTTTATGTTTTACTTAGTTATGTTTTACCCTCCTTTTCATGTTTATTGATGTTCACTGCTAGTGCTACCTCAGAAAGTTCATTTTTATACTGAGAAACTGTGCCTTGAAGCCATATCA
>NW_011338879.1:0-5714 GCF_000735185.1 Notothenia coriiceps | reverse complement strand
ATCTTATCCATGGTTTCTACTTCCCATGACATTGGGAATTCAAATTATCAACTGCTGTCAGCCTTTTCCAAGGAAGGGTGTTCTTACCTTACTCTAAGACTAAGCAGATACCTTCAGAGACCAGGAATTGGGTCGAGATGTACAAATTACAAAGCGGTTTTATTGGGTTTTTACAAAAATAAAGGATTACCAGATCCAAAAAATTAAATACAAAGTTTAAGTCAAGGTCCAAAAATTTAAAACAGCCTAAAGCTCCAAAAACGGTCCTAAGAACCCCCCAAAAAACGTCCGTTTCTCTTCACACATCATCTTTTATAACCTTTTCCGTCTTTGCGTAAGAGGGAGGTTGCATAGTTTCAGCTTTTACTAATGAACAATTACAAATCTAAAATCTAAATTAAACAAATGAAGATTAAACAATATATATGAAAGCAGAATACATTGACAATGTCATATGCTTCCAGACGTTAGAGCTCAAATCATAATGGAAGTACACAGTTCACTCTCTTCCTGTGCACAATGTACTTCTGAAGTTGTAACTGGCCTCAATGTGTCAAAAACCACAAGGCCTTCATTCCCAATGTAAAAACAGTCAGAGTGAGGATGTGCTGTGCGTGTGCGTGTGCGTGTGCGCGTGCGTGCGTGCGTGCGTGTGTGTGTGTGTGTGTGTGGACGCTGACCTGTAGCAGTTGTTGTTGTATTTGTTGTAGCTCCCCAGAGAGGTGAGGACTCCCTGACACACGGCGTAGGAGAAGAACACCTGAGTCCCTGCATCCAGCCACACCTACAGAGGAAGAGATTTAAGAGACAACTCAGACGGACCTGGGATATTGTTAAAATAACCTGACACATAGCTCACCATAAACTACTTTCCTAACAAGATAAAAATGGACCTTTATTAATCCCTGTAGGGAAATTCAGGTGTCATAGCAGCAACATAATAAGAAAGGAACACAGATGTGGAATATACACAGGCATAATAAGATTAAAAGTAAAAAAAAATGAGAACAAACATGTATTGACATATATACAGAAATATGAGCATGGTTCTGCAACATCCTTTTTTTGTTACTGCATTCACAAGTTGCAGCATGTTTGTGTCCGTTTCGGCTGCACTCGTTCTGACAGCATATGGTTAACATTAGAGGCACAACACTGCTGTGTGCCTGGCCTTGTGAAAGATAGAGCTGGCACGGCTCCAAACATTCACCAGGCCCTTACTCAGGCCCCATGGTGGTCCTGACTTATTCCCAGCCTCAGGACAGAAGTGGATGCTTCAGCCTGTGGCAAAGGATCTTCACTTGTGACTGGACAAAGAAGAAACTGTTGTGGCTTTGAAAGCATATGCTTTATTTCAAAATCCTTTTCCTCTGGATATACGCACGCACACACATAATAGAAACATAAAAGGAGCCCAGATGTAGGACAGGACTCTGTTACGATTTCCTCTGTGGTGCATACAAAATCCCATGAAAGCTGAAGGGAGACTCATTAGAATCAGATGTTTTTTAGGAGCGTCTGGCAATGCTTTGCTCTGCTTTTTGACCCAAAAGTGAAAATTCTCACGGTTTCTACTTATGCTTTCTTACACAATTACAAGCTGAGATACCCACAATTGTTAAGAGGTCTATGAGAAGATGTTCTTCCAACAGCAGCCACAGCCTCTTGCAGGAAAATGGTGTGAATGAAGCACGGAGATCCACATGCCAGCAGAAGAAAAGGGAGGGAGGGGTTGTCTGGTGACCCTATGATGATTAACTTTGACCCCTGAAGTCTTGCCTGTGAAGTTCAAAAGAGGAAGAAGCAAGGGCGGGTGGGGTGACAGTCTTTTTTTTGTGGGAGAAATGGTGCTTTTCTTATACGCTTGTTGCTGGTAAATACAGAGGCTGTCAATGTGCAAGAAGTATTTTCCAAGTATTATTCAATCAAAATGTTTTAAAATGTTCCCCACAGATGTGCAGATGTGTCAGTATACTAAAGAGGAGAGCTTTTTTTTTTTAACAAACTTCTCACTGAAAATAAATCATAGTTTGCTTTTCTTGTTAAGCCTCTGTCTTGAGAACGGAAACAAGATTCAAGGCAAATAGAAAGGGGGGGTGTTAGAGGGAAAACAACAGGAAACCATCCATCTTGTTAGAAAACAGTAATCTAAAAGATAGTGCCGTATTGAGAAATAAAAAGACAGATGATGCTCTGTTCGGTTGTAAAGCCAACCGTGCAATTGTACTAACGCATCGTTCTGCAAGCCTTTACTTCAGTAAATACAGAATGTCTGTAGTGTGCATCGAGTTTGTCATGTATTACAAATGATATCTTGATTAATGAGTTCTTACATCTGGATCACTGATCCTTCTGAAGTCTGGGTAGAGGTAATATACCAGTCCCTCCCACGCTCCTGGGAGTGTCACTCCACGGAAGAAGAGGATCAAGAGCATCAGGTAGGGGAAAGTAGCTGTGAGGTACACTACCTGCAAACAAAAGCTAGGTTAGGATGTCATGTGCAAACTTAAACACTTTAAATTAAGTCTCTATTAAGTTAAACTGTTGTAAAGAATACTAAAGACTCTCAAAATGGAAAGGCTGAACTCATGATTGAGCAAAACAAATGGAGGACGGCTAAAATGCTAACACGTCTTGCCGAGAATGTTAAAAGAGAAATAAAGTATAGCATACAAATCTGTAGTCCATAGGAAAGCTAGATTTAATCTGTGTGATCAATTATGTTAAATATTTGTATAAAATAAATATGAACTGGGAATCTCTGGAGCATAGGTAAACAATCTTAATGAATTAAAATGACAACAGTATAAAGAGAGGCAATTACAAAGTGCTAATTTGCACATAGAATGGCTATTGCTTCAAACATTGTGGGCATACATTTTGTTATTGAATTATAAAATAAAATCTGCATACACTAATTATTCAAGATCAATATCAATTACCAAAAAAAGGGAGATACTTGTATGTATGCAGCTGAATATCAGGGACAGTACTGCACATGTATGCTAAAGAAGTACTCGCCTTTCCTGTGATCTTGATTCCCTGAAAGATGCAAAAGTAAACCATAACCCAGGCAAGGAGGAGACAAAAAGCCAGGTCCCAGTTTAGCTTTCCCAGGGACCCATCATTTGACAGCCTTAACACACGGTGCCTGGGGGGAGGAGATCCGACACGTAAACAACTACTTCCTCTGCAAATGACATGCAGAATAATCGACATACGGATGTGGAAGGCAAACAAACACAATTTGTTTCTTCTTCCAAAAGCTGTTTTCCATTGGATGTAAACACAACCCGCTACGAATGCTTCATGGAACACATACTTTTTGTGTCTACAACGGTGAGAATACATTAAAAAAGAGAGAACATCTGCATCATAAATACAGATGTCAATTGGTCTATTTTGGAGAGCTTCAGAACAGATTATAAAAATTGCAGCGGAAAAAGCACACATTTTTCTCATCTCGCAGCAGAGTGATTTCCCAATGTCTACCCTCACAACATATCATAAGATTATCATGTGAGCAGCAGCCAATTGTTCTAAATATCTGAAAAGGAAAAAAAAGGGATGTTTGTTAATCCTCATGTTGAATAAGCACCCCGACAGAAAAGATTGCCTCTTGGTATCTGTGAGGCATTAAGCTCTATTATGAGGTGTGTTCAAGGACAATACCATCAAATATTTCCTGTTTAAAGAAGTTACAGTAAGTGTGTGAATGAGTGTGTTTCTCACATCCAGAACTCCTCCTCCGGTGACATTCCCAAAGTCATGTTATCGATGTTGGCATTTCTAAAAACAACAACAGAGGCAGGTAAATTGAAATTAAAAAAAATATTCTAAGCAATGCTTGCAGTTTTAATTTTCTGAACACTTTCACTCACTTTCAACCATCTTCAAGGGGGGTTGCCATTATTTGTTTTGTTATAATACACATTTGAAAGATGTTATTTCCTTCAGGCAGAGCCAAGCTGTACAGTCGTTATGCTAGGCTAAGCTAACTGCTACTGGCTATGTGTTTCATATTTACCCTTTGAGTGGTTTTGAACTTCTCATCTAACTAATTTTTTGTTTTTTCTATTTGACAGCCCACTTCCAACAACTTTCACACACACAATAATTCATCAGTAATTATTGTGTTTACGTTTCACCCTCACGCTGTCCAAAGGGAGCAATCATAAGTTGTTTATAGTCATTTTAATCACAGAAACAGATGTTAGGCCTCCAGCTCTGAACACATGAAGGCGAGGGTGTGTCAAACTGCTATATCTATGAAAGTCAAGAATAATCCCTTGTTTTCCAATCATCCTTATCAATACCATCTAAATGATTGCAGCAAGTGTCTCAGAAACATTTTGATAGTTCACTCATGTACTGTACAGCTTGACAATGCAGCTTACGTCCATGATCCAAAGTAGTCTGGTGTGCTGCTGTTGTACAGGAACGACCAGTTGGAGCCAGCTTGAAACAATTCGCGGTTGGCAAAGCCGCTTTCGTGATCGTGACAATTCTCTAAGAAAGTAAAGAAAAAGAGATTAAGGCGAGACGGATGTTGCGTGCCAAAAAATCATAAAAACTTGAAGGAGAATGCATGTTGTGCTTCGTCTGAAAGAAAGCAATAAGCACACAGACAATCAAATACAGACGTGTTTAAACAAGCCAGTGTAGATGTGTCACAAAGCGTGGCTCACCAGTGTTCCACCAGTTGTTACATGTGGACCAGGGCAAAGGGCTCTTGAAGGAGCTGTACAGGTAGAAGATAGCCCAGGCCAACACCACGATGTAGTAGATGTTCAGATAGAGCACTATCACTCCGGATGCAATCCCCACCCCTGCAGGAAACAGTATATAACATTAAATAAATCTGCACAATTGCCGCAATTTATGTATTGCCTATATGGTTATTTGTAAGCAACATTGGATGATTGTAATAAAGATACTACAGGCTTTCGTCATCTCTCGCCTAGATTACTGCAACTCCCTCCTGGCTGGTCTACCTGCATGTGCCATCTGACCTCTGCAGCTCATCCAGAATGCAGCGGCTCGTTTGGTCTTCAACCTTCCTAAATTCTCCCACACCACGCCGCTCCTCCGCTCCCTTCACTGGCTTCCAGTAACTGCTAGAATCCACTTCAAGACACTGGCACTTGCGTACCATGCTGCGAATGGATCTGGCCCTTCCTACATCCAGGACATGGTTAAACTGTACACCCCAGCACGTGCACTCCGCTCTGCATCAGCCAAACAGCTCGCTGCACCCGCACTGCGAGGGGGACCCAAGTTCCCATCAGCAAAAACACGTTGGTTTGCTATCCTGGCTCCAAAATGGTGGAATGAGCTCCCCATTGAAATCAGGACAGCAGAAAGCTTACACATCTTCCGGCGCAGACTGAAAACTCATCTCTTTAGACTCCACTTCGAGCGACAGAATTACTAACAAAGCACTTACATACTAATAAAGGACTGGCTTATCTAAAGCCAGTTGAGTAGCACTTGAAATGGTTTGGCTCTATGAAACCTGATGTACTTATATGATTCTGTTTTCTTCAAGGTTGTATCTTCCCGGTCTAATGTACTTATTGTAAGTCGCTTTGGATAAAAGCGTCAGCTAAATGCAATGTAATGTAATGTAATATCTGACATTAACGATTAAACACATTTGTGCATTCTTTATAAATGCAAACCGAGTCAAGCCGACTCCGGAGGAAATCATATTT
>NW_011338878.1:0-1793 GCF_000735185.1 Notothenia coriiceps | reverse complement strand
TATCACACTCATATTATAGCAGGGATGTCAAACTCAAGGCCCGGGGGCCAAATCCGGCCCGTGACTTCATTTTCTGTGGCCCCACAAGAGCTTGCAAAGAATATAGTATGTTTATTATACGGTTACATGCCGATTTACATTTGCACTTTGCCCATAAACTACATGTCCCACAATGCATCTCAAATTTGACTTTTTTCTCAGAATTTTACTTTTTTTCAAAATGTTACTTTTTTTTCAAAATGTCACTTCATTTTTTCCCCAGAATTTGGCTTTTCTTTTTAAATCATTTTGTGACATTCTCACTGAAGAGACTTGCAATTAATTGCCTAGACTTCTGCTTTCAGTCGTAGTTCATTATGAAGTTATTACCCTATCCGAAAATAATCCAATGCAGAGGCAATAATGTAATATAATACGTTATTTTATATATATTAAATATTTATATATGTATTTTTATATAGTCTTAAAGTTACAACCGGCCCTTTGAGTGCAACCATAATGTTAATGTGGCTCAAGATGAAATTTACTTTGACACCCCTGCCTTAGGACATAACATGGATAAATAAGCCTGAAAGGTATCGGCATAAAACATTATCAAAAAAAATCTTTTTTTTTTGCATTTGGAGATGCATCATATACAACATTAAAATACTTGATTTAAGTCCATTTAAACTTTTTTTAAATGTTTTTATTATGTGACTATGTCCAATTTAGAAAATAAAACATTTTCTCACTGGAAATCCATTCTAAGTTGGTTTGAAATACACATTTTTATTTTTAATGGCCTGAGATTGTAGGCGTGTGGCGCAGTGGACTAGTGCGTTGGTGTTCGGACCAGGGGAGCACAGGTTCAAACCCCACTGCAGTCAGCATGTCGTTGACACAACCACATGCTGACTGCAGTGGGACTTGAACTTGCGAGGTCCATTCGAAGTCCAGCACACTATCCACTGAGCCACAGCCACCCACGCTAGTATTTATTTTCCTCTGTAAGAAACCGTAATTTATTTATTTACAGTATAAAAAACAACTACTGACAGAGATGTGGCTTCAAAGTGTTTGGTTTCCTTTTGGTAGCATTTTTTTATTTCATCCTTATTCTCCAGCTCTGTGTTTGTATATCAGAGCTGTAATACATTCTGCTTCATGTCACCTGACACCTGCAGGGAGACACAACGAGCTCTGACTAATTGTCTCCTTTAGTCTCCTGATGACGCTCTGAACTCCCCTGATGCATGACAAAAACAAAAGAGATTTTAAAATGCTTTTCCTTTGAAGAGGAAGTTTGATTTCCCTCTGCTGAGGGTAATCCTCACAGGACTCGGTGCCTGTTGCTAGGATTTGCCAATGTGCATCTGCCTATTGATATATTACAGACGTCATTTGCAAGCTGTGAGTTTCAGGGTGACAAGTTGGTTGTACATTAGAAATGTCAACTCTTATTTTATAATTACACCTTTGCTATTAATCATGATCACTCCCTGGTATAGAGAATTAATCAAAATACTGAAAAATGCCCAAGGACAACTCAATCAAACGCACACTTCATCATAATTAAATGTCAGACTTGAACCGATTTTCCTGGTTTAAGTCTGGTAAATAGTGGCTAACAGAAACACTGCAATGAGACGTGTAGCAGTGGCATTAAAGCATGTATGTATACGTGTGATTATTGGCTGGGAAATTAACCCTAGATCTCCCAGGAAGTGAGCAGGTCATTAAAGAATATTTTCATAGTGGCCAACAAGGGGTACTTTGATTACCGTGATTAAGTGATGCAATTGGGACCAAAA
>NW_011338877.1:0-5031 GCF_000735185.1 Notothenia coriiceps | reverse complement strand
TAGCTCTATGAAACCTGATGTACTTATATGATTCTGTTTTCTTCAAGTTTGTATCTTCCTGGTCGAATGTACTTATTGTAAGTCGCTTTGGATAAAAGCATCAGCTAAATGCAATGTAATGAATAAGCCAAGACAACAATTTAAATTTTACATAGATTTATATGTTGCATCGTTTATTTGAAGGCAGATGCAGCGGTGCCCCTTTCAATTTAAGTAAAACCTGCACCAAAGAAAGAAATTAGTATTTAAAGCCAAGCAAGAGCGATGAAAGCAAGAAAATCACTTAATTGGTTGTGTTATCACAGAGGATGGTCTGAATAAAGCATTTTACTATGAAATAATACAGTAACATGTTGTGAAATCCTGGTAATCATTTATCCTGTACATTCACAGTAATGAACTGTGCCTGTATTGATTTCACTGTGGAATTCAAAATTACAGTATTATATTGTGAACATTACAGGTAAAGACTGTAAAGTGGTAAAACAGTAATTTATTGTAAAATATTACAGCTAAATATTGTGAAATCATGGTAATATTTTACAGTGTAAACTAAGTTACTGCTGGCTGTTACTGACCAATCTCCTTAATTAACTCTAACAAAGTAAAAAAGTACACATCCCAAAATGTATTTAGCCTCATTGACTTGTTTTGATAATTTAGACTTTAGACTCTATAGACTCAAATAGCTGTAGGCTATTTCAGGCCAACTTGAATGTGCAATTTTTACATAATATTACTTGGTGCTTTTTGAATTACAACTTTGGTATCAACATGTTAATAATTAAAGTTTGTATTTATTTCAAGAGGAAAAAATATGAAGGCTTCAATTCTATCCTCAGAGGAGGAGGAGGCGTGGTGATTTTTAAAACAATACGGTAGTTATGAGAAGAAACAGGGCAGTACAGCCCGGCAGGCAAACACAGCAAAGACCGCTACCACAAGTTCAAATGAGGTTCCTGACACTTTGCATGTCAATCAGAAGAGCTGAAACCCACGAGTGTAAGACACACTCAAAACTCAGACAGGAGCAAAACACACACACCAGGACAGAGCAATTTAAAAAGGGCACAGACACATCCACTCACAAAGAAACCCACAATTATGTGCACACCTCACTATATCATTTTAGTCACTTATACAAGCAGATTCACTATAATATAGCCTATAGGTGTCATTAACATTTCAAACACGGAAATTATGCAAACACCCCGCAAAGCTGTTGGGGCCGAGCAGCTCTGCTCATTTAACACACAGCTCCACGGCTTTAGGAAAGCAAACTTCTTGTCAACATCGTGCACTCTCACATTTACATTGACACACGCAGGTGAAAAAAAGCACTGCCAATGCAGCTAAAGAAAACCAATCTCATAAAAAAAAACACATCGACTTCTCACACATGAAAGATCAAGGAGCCTTTTCTGCTCCCATAATCTTTTCTGACCCTCTTCGATAGACTGTCGAACCTTGTGCCCAGCTAAACCAATCTTCTCTTATTTCATTTCATCCCAATCTATTATTTTGCTAGGTGAACTGACCATATTATGTGTGTCTTTATGTGTGTATGAGTGTTTGTCCATCACACCCAATGGAGGTCTATGTGCGGGGCCTCAGAATATGAGGTAATCAATCACATCATACGGCCTTAGATTAGAGCCACATCGATCTGGTCTCTCTGACAAACAACCTGACCTAGAATACATCCACCTGGACAGGGCACACACACACACATACACAAACAGCATCTCCTCTATCACTGCATTTCTACCTCTCCGCATAGCAACCCCTCCCGAGAGTGTACACAACCACATACACACATACCAGGAATATTTACTGAGAACCACAGTCTCGCACAGAGCGGCCCCTATGTAGGAAACATCCAAGGTGGGATGATTTTCCCCGTGGGTGGCTGTTCATTTGTATGCTCCTTTGACTGTCCATCACCTCCGCTGCCCCCGTCCTCGAAAAAGCAAACACTCACACTGACGTTCTGGGAATGTCATACATATTTTCTACCTGTGTGTTTTCTCTCTAATGGCTAAATGCACTCATTTAATTTATTAATGCTGTGTATCGTCCCAATCAATGGTCGGTAGTGTGATGAAGGTCCTTGCCCGAGGGGAGAGAGCGAATGGAAAATACTGTGAGATGTGCAGCGTTCACAGAAAGAATCATTAAGTCTGAACTCAGGCCTCTTAGTGTGTGTTGCTGGTGTGCATGTGTGAGTGTGTATTGCGCTTAACAAGTAATCATTAGCACTAGATATGCAGTGATGGTGTCAGAGTATTATCCAGGTATTGTTTGAAGATCTCTAGCTGTCTACCCTGTAGTGCAGGCTGGAGGAAATCAAAGCCTTGAACATCTTAAGCATGTGTGTGTGTGTGTGTGTGTGTGTGTGTGTGTGTGTGTGTGTGTGTGTGTGTGTGTGTATAGTATAAGTGTGTCTGTGTCTATGTGTGAAAAGTTTTCTACCGATACTCTACTATTCAGCAAAGACATACATATATTCTCCAGTTAAACTACAGCCAGGGATTGAAAGTTTTCCCTACTTCTTTGTTTAATGTGAAACATATTCAAGAGAGTTCAATTAATTATAATATTTGATTGAATGTTTGCATCGTAAGTGGGACAAACTGCTTGGCCATTTCAACGCTCTTCTTCAAAATGAGTGTGAGTGTAAGTATTTGAAATTGAATAAATATCTTCATCTTGCAGAAGCTGAAGTGACAAAGCAATTAAACCGTGCACACTCAGTTAATTTAAAACGATTTAACACAGTTTACTGTTGTGTAAGATGCCTGACTGCAGCCACAAAAGTATATTTCAACATTTTGAGGAATATAACTGACTTTTCTTGTCGATTGATAGCACTCTTTATGTATGAGAGTGGTATCAACAAAACAAGTATCTAACTGTTGAATCATTCCTTTAACAGAAACACAAACGTTCCCTCTGTTCTCACGTGAAATGTCTCAATCATGTCGAGTTAAGTTATTCCTGTTTTTATTTTCATACTGGAGCTTGAGTCTCATACCCAATGTGTCGTGGTGTGCAACAGCTGAACAGAGACAGCCGGGTGGGCGAGTAACCAATCAAGTTCTTCTGGAGGTGGGAAGATTGACCAATGAGAGCGCAGGGCTGATTGGAGGTGATTTACGTTCCTGACATCTTTAACCAAATTACCCAGCATCCCTTGCGGTGTGATTACTGTGATGCACAGTCTTGATGCTTGTGTGTGTGCTGTGTATGTGTGTGTGTTATGTCAAGGCAACAGCTAATGCAGGACTGGAAGACGGATTTAAACACAACAAGTGAGATTCAGAATCCCAGGAAAAAACAACTGTTTTTTAGAGCTTCTGTGATAGTCTGATATCCGCTATCTCTGGTAGTAGCATCACCACTGACCTGCAGGCGAGGCTTATACAACATGTTCAGGGTTTTATGAAGTAATCTCATTGATCGCTAGCCAAGACTGATGTTAGGACAATCCAGAGGATTTTCTCAGCATTTCATTCAATTTATGTGAACCTAACAAGCTTCTGTTCACATTTTTATATCAATCCAAAACTTCACACAAAATGCCTTCCTACTTTTGCAGTCTAATACACATTGAGCCATAATAGGAAAATACAATAAATCCATCTGGTGACATGCATTTGATTAGCTGCCTCCCTGATGACTACTAGTGTCATTTTCCCAAAGACTAAACCAACAACCTAAACATTTTGAAATGAGCTCAGGGAAGCTTTTCTCAGCAGTCAGAAATATGTCATTCAAAGTGTCCCTTTGAAATTAATATGTATCTAAATCACATCAAGCTACACCTGACAAATTTCCATAAAATATAGAATATAGTTGGTACAATGTAGGGGTTCTTAGTGGTTCACTGCGAAATGCCTCTCTACTGACACCAGCACACTTTCTATTAGAGCTAACAGGCTCATCTGACTGGAAGCCTGCTTGATCCATCAGTTCATTTTAGCCACTCTGCTCTCTCAGTCCTGCTCTTAAGACAGATAGTGGGGAGACTGTCTCATTTCACGCTTGCAGGAGTTAATGCTATTAAACTAGACACATAGATACACTCAAATGTGCACACATTCAAACGCACACACACTCACAAGATGTATCTGCTATCTGATGGCCTGAACAACGGCAACCTCTGAGATAAGAGCAGCTTTCGTGTTTCAGTGATGCACTGCCATGTTCAGCTTTTAGATTATATGTGTGTGTGTGTGTGTGTGTGTGTGTGTGTGTGTGTGTGTGTGTGTGTGTGTGTGTGTGTGTGTGTGTGTGTGTGTGTGTGTGTGTGTGTGTGTGTGTGTGTGTGTGCTGGAGAGGACCATCTGAACTCTTCTTAGTTAGCAGCATTCTCTATCACTGTGGCATGTTATTATCTGGCCAGGCCCTATGTTACATCACTCATACTTACACACACATTTGGAAGTACACAAAAACACACACAACCACACATGTGTCATGATATGTTGGTAAGGGGATTCCATTGACGGCATCCGTTCCTTATTCCACATCACTACATATGTAACTCTGAAGGAATATTTTGGCCTTTGGGGAACTACTCTTATATTCCCTTATATGGCAAGGACAGTATATTTATATCACCCTCCCTTTTTTATAAACAAACTGTTAGCTTAGCTGAGCCTAAAATCCAAAACAAGGGGAAACAGCTAGCCTGGCTCCTTACACAGGTTTAAAGAAACAAAACCAAACAAATCTGCCTACACCTAAAGTTAAATAATTAGCATGTTGTTTGATGTTTGTGTTATCACTCTAAAAAAAGAAGTGTATAAATGTACATTTGTAGGTTAAGGAGTCAAATGCTAGGATTTTTTTGTACACAGTGACTGCCTGTTTGCCTGGTAACGAAGGACGTGCACAAGGCTGACATAAAGTTGCCTGAGCAACAGCCCTTTGTCATATTTGACTGAGCTATCCCAGCTAGCGGGGAACGTTCTCACAACTTTGGCTAACATTACCTATTGGTTCTAATAAGGTTAATGAGGTAAACGT
>NW_011338876.1:0-2971 GCF_000735185.1 Notothenia coriiceps | reverse complement strand
ACCCTTCGTGCATCATTTCGTCCGCGCGCATTTTTCAGGGCAATCTCTATTGGGCTCAGGGCCATCTGTAAATTAGCTTAGATGGCCCACAGGTACTGTAAACTCTGCTGAAGGGTCTTTGTAACAAACGCCCAGCCGAAATGTTTCATTTGCTACCACTTCCCCATCTCTTCCCTAAACTTCTGTACACATACAAATGAGTTAAATTGAACACTGATATGTGTGTGAACGTGATCAGCAGATCCTTGGAAACGACTCTTAATAATGGAGCATCAAGCATGAACATCAGTGATTTCTCTTGTCAGGCTATTCTCCTTTTCTAAATAGAACACTTTCATGATTCATGCACATGCAATTTCAAATGAAGCGAGTCATGTGTTCGGTAGATGGACACCTCCTGGTGCAGTTGTCAGAGTGATCTCCATCTCAGGGTGTGTCAAGTCAACAGCCACATCCCGGCTTGTTTCAGCTGCTGAATCAACTCGAGACAAGTGTGCATAGTATACACCTAATGATGGGCTAAATACAGAGGTGTGGTGCTGTTATGGAAGGGTGAGTGAGGAGGGGAGTGTTTGACAGAAGCACACAGGATTCTCAGGGTGTTTCTCAATGTTGAGTAAAGCTGCTCCAGAGCCACTATTTCAAGCATACTATGTCATCGAGTGCCGCCGAAGGACTGTTCCAATGTCCAGCATACTTGGAATTCTACTGAGCCCAGCGTACTTCGTAGCGAGAAATTTCAAGGCTGCACATGTGTAGACTCCGCGGTCTTAAAATCCCCATAATGCTTTGCGCACGTCCAATTTCCCCAAATCTGTGGCGGAAAATGTAAGGCGGGGCCTCTCATATGACACACACCTGCACACTTGCTCGCCTGTTCCACTCTTTGTTTTCCGAATGCCAGGAAGTATTCTTGCCTCGCTTCTGAAGCAAGTGACTCAACATTGAGAAACACCCTCTGTGATGGTGGTTGTAGATATTCTGGAGCTGGGTGTATCTGTTCATTCTGCATGCTCAACCCTCCTGGACATATCAAGTGTTCCCTGTCTGCTCTGTAATTGTTGCTTCATCCTTATCTTTGCAATGCCACCAACCACGCCCACATTATCATAATTTTTGGGCATTTTCTTCTTATCTTTTTTTTGTTTTAAAAGAAAAATATACATACAAACATACACAGATTGTAAAATGTATCACAACATATGAAAGTAACACAGCAGGCTACGCCCACCTTAGAATTCTGATCAAGAAATGATCATTAAGGAATCATAAATAATAATGAAGGAAAAGTGGAAGAGGGTCGTCCATTGTATAATGGCAAACTAACCAAAGCAAAAGTACTAGTACTTGAAAAGGATTTAAACATCTTAGATTGAAACAGAACAGAATTGTGGAGTTTAGGGAATTTTCATTTGAAAAGCAAGAAAAAAACATGACATTTGATTGACCCATTCTAGCCATTCTATTGATCGATGAAGTTGCTGATTATCTTCCAGATGACTTGTTTTATCGTCTGGTTTATAGATAGTGAGCCATCTCCATCCCAGTTTTCTCAAAAGGTCTTTTTAAATGTGTCCTTTCAAGCCTTTATCCAAAGAAATGTCCTTGTTGCATGTAAACATACTTAACGATTCATCTATCATTTGCCAATTGCTTTTTCTGTTGATCAACTAATGGATTGGTCAGACAATGCATTGCAAGTCTACGTATAACTCACAGTGCTGAATGACCCCACCACCCCAGTAACCAGACATGTGCAGTGTACTTCATCCCTTTTTCTCCCCCCTTTCCCACCTCCAGGCTACCAGTTCTTGTCAGTATCCATCCATCACATCAACTCTCCCCTCCTTCATCTCCACCTCTCCCTGTGCAGGGACGAGCCTGGGAGCTGAGGTGCTTTACTGACTTAATCGATAGAGAGTGGGGGGAGCAGTTTCCTCCGGGTGGAGGAGCCCTGAAATGATTGCTCAGACAACCTGGTGCCAACTGTAATGCTCAGCCGTGTCTGGGCAGAGTGGCTGGAGTCAGTTCTGTTGTCTTACCAACAATGTAATACTGACAGACAAAGTGTGCCCTATTCAATCATTGAATCAATATTTGTTTGAAAGCTCTTGTCCTGATGAGTAACTAGACATTTCTATTTCTTGAATACCTAGTACCAGGCATGAGTTCAGTTTCTGCCTTTGTTTCAGATGCATTAGGAACCTAGCATGATCACAGTTTCTCCTGCTCCTCCTGGGGTATCATTAAGCTCAGCTATAGCTGTTTGTGAAATATGCTCAAGCCTGTGTTTCTCAAATTCAGACTGGAGGAGTGGGGCTGTCTTTGGGGAGCCATTGTCCGTGCTTTGGTGTATTTCCTGCCTAGGCTCCACTGCTCATTTCTGAGCATGGTATTACCTTACATTACATGTCACTTGTTAGACGCTTTTATCCAAAGTGACTTACATACTCAATACTGTGGGCAATCCCCACAGGAGCAATTTGGGGTGAAGTGTCTCAGGGGCACAACGACATACTGACTGCAGAGGGGTTTGAACCTTTGACCCCCTGATCCGAACACCAACGCACAACCCACTGCACCACACACCTCCTGGTATGGTTTTAGATAGGATGGTAATGCTATTCTTTCCTTCAACACAGATAGCTGTTATGCCGTTTGAAAGTGAGTTTGCATACGTATCCCATTCAATTCATCATTTGATATACAAATATGTGTAAAAGGGTTTTACTGCACAGAAAGAGGCCCTAGCACTGAACCCAGGCGATGTCTTTCTTCAACATAAACTAAGCCAGGGGTCGGCAACCCCTGGCACGCGTGCCAGCATTGGCACGCGGCACCGTAACCAGTGGCACACTAGGAATAAGTGGAATAAGTGTGCAAAATATTTAAATTGTATTTTCGGATCCTGAACGAGACCGCCGCCAGAGCGTGTCTCCCCGTTACCTGCAGAAGGAAGCCATGCACGCAA
>NW_011338875.1:0-1955 GCF_000735185.1 Notothenia coriiceps | reverse complement strand
GCCACAAGAGACTTTGTGTGTGTGTTTGTGTGTGTGTGTGTGTGTGTGTGTGTGTGTGTGTGTGTGTGTGTGAGAGAGTGTGTGTGTGAGAGAGTGTGTGTGAGGAAGAGTGTGTTTGTGGTGACTGGGGTAGGCCTTTGTAATCCCTCGAAGAATTTCTGTCTTTATCTAAATCTCTGTTTACCAATAGCTTGCACATCAACCACTCTTCTAGTTATGTAGCAGTTTAACTAAGCATGGCCTTCGTTCACTATCAACTAAAAACTTATAAGGCATCAATACTGGCTGTAAACTCTAAACTAGCCTTCTAAGGTGGAGCTTTTAAAGTTTTAAGGCAGACTGAAAACCCACCTGTTTTGACTGCAAATTGGCTAATTATAAATACAAAAATTGGACTTCTGTACTGTCCTTGAAAGGTTTGGCTAACTGAAAGCTAATGTGCTAATTCTTGCCTGGTGAGTTTGCATCTGCTTGGTTGATCGCATATATTGCAAGTAACTTGGTTACATTTACAAAAAAATGACAATGTATTAGACTTTTACAGTTATGATTTTTCCATTGAACTCTGGGCTTTCAGAATTCAGTCTTCCATGAATTTGCTCTGTCAATCCTGCTAAGCTAAAGGCGGCTAATGCTCGGCAGCAAGACGTTTAGTAGGTTTTTTTATTCACTTGTTGGAACAGCTCATTTTAATATAGAAGCCTTAGGGGGGTATCTACTGACGTATTATGTTCTAGAACAAAACGTTGAAAATCTCTTAAGCTTGTGTTTGCCACAGATTTTATTTCAGGCATTTAACCAAAAACACTTTGAAAAAAAACTTTAAAAAAAAATAATACATAAACCTCTGCATCCGGCAACAGCATGGCTAAAGTTACAGATACCACCTCTGTCAGCACCATTGCTTGACCTGTAGACTTTGCAGTTCAGTCTGGTGCCAAAAGGTACAAGAGATGTGACGGAGAAGGAATTGAAAGAGGACAGGGACATGTATATCATCACAGACCTGGCCACAGCTGGCCCAGGACCTACTCTTGGGTGACTGATATCCTCTCTTCTGTATTTCATACGTACACAGACACACAAATGTGTTTCGACCCTAATGACATGAGGCTTGCCAGAACCCTGCTCAGACCTCATGAGGAGAGATTGAAAGAGAGGGACAGAGAAAAGGAAACATGGATAAATACGGATGAACAGTAAATAGAGGGATTCTGTAAAATGTCTGCATGTTGAGGTATGGGTAGAAGAAACGAGAGCAGGGTCCCGTTTGAGTTTGGAATATTTACTACAGTACTAGCTTTCGCTCACAGTCCACTTACTGTGGTGTGAGGTCCTTGCACACAATCATGATGTAGACCAGGGGTCGGCAACCCCTCGCACGCGTGCACCGTAACCAGTGGCACACTAGGAATAAGTGGAAGAAGTGTGCAAAAATATTTAAATTGTATTTTCGGATCCTGAACGAGACCGCCGCCAGAGCGCGTCTCCCCGTTACCTGCAGAAGGAAGCCATGCACGTAACGCAGCCCCGCTCTCTTTAACTCCAGGTGACTTTCTGCCGCTTTCTTCTGTGGTGCAGTGCTGATTGTTTCACCACGGAGGAAAGCACTTCACTAATTGCAGTACCCATAGGGAGCTGTACAAATGCCGCAGTTTTTGCGTGGCTGTGTATTTAGTTGAAAGCCCAGTGGCGATCTGCTCATCTCTCATCGAAATAATATGCTACAAAGGGGCGGACTGGCCATCTGTGTGTTGAACTTTCCTGTCGGCTCCCAGACCGTATCGAGGAGGGCAGAAGCAACAAGCTTCAGGTTCAATAACCCACTTTAGCTTAAATGACTGGAGAGAGGCGAGCTCTTCTTGGGAGGCCGTTGCATTTATTTAGCTGTTCTTCTGTTTCACAAAATACATCACAGACCTCTGTTTTTCTGCTGCCTCGTTTCACTTCCAGAA
>NW_011338874.1:0-2807 GCF_000735185.1 Notothenia coriiceps | reverse complement strand
TGAGCGATATATATTATACACACTGTTCTGTTTCTGCACTGACCTAAGCAGCTGTTCCCGCTGTAAACATCGTGTTACAATGAAAGCAGTTGTATTAAAAAAAGAAATAGCCTAACATCCAGGGGAAACCTAATTAGTGAGTAAACAAACGGTAAAAGGCAGAAAGTCTGATGCACATTTTATCATCTCAAATAACTTATAATCACAACGGGAACAGTTTGCAGAGCTGTGCTTCGTTGACATAAGTCCAGCCATGCGTCACGCCTCTTTTAAACATCACTGTTGGCTGAAATCGCCTCCGGAGGATACATCCCTCGGTTATAGCTCCTCCAGAGAGACTCCTCTCTCCTCTCTCCTCTACATCGTTGTACCCTCGGTTATAGCTCCTCCAGAGAGACTCCTCTCTCCTCTAAATCAGTGTATCCTCGGTTACGGCACCTCCAGACAGCCTCCTCGAATATCGATCCTCGACGAGCCTTTAGAGAAATGTGTTTTCCTTCGAGACGGCGCGCCAACATCCGTTTCCGGGTCGATGCCGGAGGACCTGGGACGCGAAAATTAGAGAAATTACAAACGGCTCATTTCCGAGGACTCGCGCGCATCTGCTTGACGCTGGGACGACCAGCTGCCCTGCCCGATAGGCGCATGGACGGGAGGGCCCGCTCATCACTGCGCGCACAAGTGCGACCGCAGTTTTAATTGCTCTTTTTGCTGCACTTTTAGTGTACAGTTTTGCTGTTGTGCTGCTGTGTTTATTGTATTTTGTTACTCTGGCACAACAATTTCCTTCGTGATAAATAAAGTCTTATCTTATCTTATCTTATCTTATGACTTTTTCTAGGAAATGACCAATCCAACAGTGAATGTCTGCTCTTAATATTATAGTGTGTGTACCAGAGCCTGATCTGCCACAGAACCTCAGTCAACAAACTGTTAATGAAAGGCAAAGTAGCACAGTTATGTCAAAATAAATCTCACATTTATTTATAAAGGGGATTTAAGTCTTCCAACACTCAAAGCAATCATTATCTTTGTCGGAGCCAAAACGCTTATTTAGCTTGGGATTTCTATTACTACCATTATTTGTTAACAATCTATTTGTACCTGTAGGTAGATTTGGTTTTCAGTTAAAAGACAAGGGATCTATGGTGACACATGTTAAAACAACAACACAGACAACAGGCAAGTCCCAGGTTTAGCTGTGACTCACCAATCAGTCTGCTCGAGCCCTTTATCATCAGTATGACACTTCCTGCTCTTTAAAGGCACCAAGCCATGACACTGAAGAGAACCACAGAATGGACTCAATGGAAGCACGATCAAACATCACGATTTTGTCAGTGTTGAATTTTAACCATCGCCTTTCAAAATCCAGATGTTGCATATCCCTGAGCCTCTGGATGTGAATCTTTGAAGTTGTTGTATTACAGTTTTGTTTAAGAATGTTTCATAGATGGTTCTTAAAGAGTCGGTAGTGGTAGTCCTGAGGAAGTGTGGATGTGATGTCACATGTCAGAGATGTTCCTGTGTTTCAGGTGAGAGCCATGCTGTGGCTCCTAGCAGCGGTGTGTGTGTGGTGTGTTCAGCAGTGTGTGTGTTACCCTGACGGCTCAGTGCTGCCGGCCTGTGGCAACATGCTCCCTTCTCACCCACACCACCAGCAGCCCCCCCTTCACTGTGTCTGTGGACAGTGCAGCCTAAAAACCCGGAGGCCTCCTCACAGGTACTACACCTGGGGACCCCCTGCGGGCGGGGGATACTGTATCAGATGAAATATGTATCTGTTATGTTTAACATTTAGCAGACCATTTACATGCACACAAACCTTTATAAACCCAAACAACATAATAGGGCCTCTTGAAAGCATTCTTGGAGGTTGTTATACTGTTAGGATCATCATGTCTTCACTCCTTGTCTTCCTCTTGCTCCCCCTTCTCTTCACTTTAGAATCCCCCAGTCTTATTCCATCCCTGGAGGGTACTGTGTAACAGCTTAGAGGTCAAAGGTCATGTTTAGAGGAACTTACTTTGTCCTCAGTCGTCTCATTGAACACATTCCTAAGAATTTTTCTGGGACATTTGTATTCACTTTGTTTGAATTTTAAATGTATTTCACGAGTCTTTGCTCCTGTCCCTTACCCAAGGTAGCCTCTCTGACCCTTGCTAACCTGACAGCCTCCCCCTCTCCCCTCTTCTCCCCCTCAGTGGAGGTGGAGGTGAAGAACAGCTCCACACACTCCGAGGGCTTCCTGCTGCAGGGGGGGCAACGGTAAACACAGAGAACAGGAACACACACCTTCAGACTTCCTATATGTTGCTTTGTCATTTAGAATAACATATGCTGTGTAAAAAAGTTTGACTTTAGTAATGTTATTGATTAAATCTATTCATTTTGACCTTCACTGAGAAGTACTCAATAGTACTGTGATGTAGTGATGACCCATCAGAAAGTGTTGTATGATGTTTGCCTCCTTGTGCTCCCAGCAGTGCTGCTGCCTGGGGGGAGGTTCACAAACATCTACAGCCCTCTGTCACTCCCATGTGGTCACTCCCCTGTGTTCACTCCCCTGTGTTCACTCCCCTGTGTTCACTCCCCTGTGGTCACTCCCCTCTGTTCACTCCCCTGTGTTCACTCCCCTGTGTTCACTCCCCTCTGATCACTCCCCTCTGTTCACTCCCCTGTGGTCACTCCCCTGTGTTCACTCCCCTGTGTTCACTCCCCGTGTTCACTCCCCTGTGTTCACTCCCCTGTGTTCACTCCCCTGTGTTCACTCCCCTCTGTTCACTCCCCTATGTTCACTCCCCTGT
>NW_011338873.1:0-2322 GCF_000735185.1 Notothenia coriiceps | reverse complement strand
CACCTGAACATCAGCAGGAGAGGACTCTTTAAAGTAGAGACACTACATACTGATATACACCTGAACATCAGCAGGAGAGGACTCTTTAAAGCACAGACACTACATACTGATATACACCTGAACATCAGCAGGAGAGGACTCTTTAAAGTAGAGACACCACATACTTATATACACCTGAACATCAGCAGGAGATGACTTTTTAAAATAGAGACACTACATACTGATCTACACCTGAACATCAGCAGGAGAGGACTCTTTAAAGTAGACACACTACATACTGATATACACCTGAACATCAGCAGGAGAGGACTCTTTAAAGTAGAGACACTACATACTGATATACACCTGAACATCAGCAGGAGAGGACTCTTTAAAGTAGAGACACTACATACTGATATACACCTGAACATCAGCAGGAGAGGACTCTTTAAAGTAGAGACACTACATACTGATATACACCTGAACATCAGCAGGAGAGGACTCTTTAAAGTAGAGACACTACATACTGATATACACCTGAACATCAGCAGGAGAGGACTCTTTAAAGTAGAGACACTACATACTGATATACACCTGAACATCAGCAGGAGAGGACTCTTTAAAGTAGAGACACTACATACTGATATACACCTGAACATCAGCAGGAGAGGACTCTTTAAAGTAGAGACACTACATACTGATATACACCTGAACATCAGCAGGAGAGGACTCTTTAAAGTAGAGACACTACATACTGATATACACCTGAACATCAGCAGGAGAGGACTCTTTAAAGTAGAGACACTACATACTGATATACACCTGAACATCAGCAGGAGAGGAAATATGAAATAAACATAATTCCTCTCTACATGTAGAACAAAAGCTAGACTCTCAATGAGCTTCCCGGCAGAGAATAGCTACGATCATCTCTGTGAGCCGACGGAGGAGGAAGATGATTCTCGCTGTGAGATGGTTTTCAGGAAGCTAATTCCAGATCTGTCTTACTGTTGTCAACGTGCCGTGTGCACACAGTGCTGATGTTCCAGTAATTGGTTCAATTTATCCTCTTTGGACCTTTCGGGCATCCACACAAAAGCAAGGAGAGGTTCCTGTGTATGTACATGACACATTCAACTTCCTGTCCAGCTTCAGTGTGACCCTCTGCTGGGTTGTGAAGTGTTTGTGGGATTTCAGGGTTTTAGAGACAGAGAATAAAGTGTTATTGCCAAGAGCACATTTCTGTGTGACCCCTCGTCTTGCTTTCTACAGCCAGAAACAATTATTAAATCAATGGCTGCCGGTCGATTTCCTTTTCCCGCTCTGAGGGAGGTGAGACTCGCGGTCATTTAGAGAAACAATAAAGCTGTTTTTGCTCTCTTATTTAAAGCTGTTTACCGACATTAACCTAACGCTATCTGGCACATGCTATTAACCGGAGTGAATCACAGCGATTTGAAGAAGCCATAGATTTGGAGTCGTGGTGGAAATGGACTTGAGTAGTGTGGCAGCTGAAGGTGTTAGCGTTATGCTACATCCAATGAGCTGAACAGCTGATAATGAGGTGTCACTGGTGACCATAATGGGTTTTATTATTGCTGCTGCAAGTGTTCACTGCTCCTGTTATACATCACGTTGGCATGGAGCTGCTGGAGAGGCTAATCTGGAGGAAGAGAAACTGTTTGATCTCTTTTAGTTCTTACACTATTCCTATAACTGAGCTGAACATATATAGGCCTATATATCTCCTGGGACAGCCATAACAATATAACATTTGAGATATGTGTTTTTTAATTAATTACAAATGCAGTCGGGAGGAATCTAGTCATTTCTAAGTTTATCAGAGTGAGACATATGGCACATTTCAAATGCATTGTTGTCATGTAAGATGATAATGCTTTGACTATTGTTTAATTAGCCTTCAAACAAATAATCATTTCGGTTGAAAAAGTTTAAGTAATTCGTTTTGACTCAACATTTTTAGGCCATTTACTACAAATGTTTAGGGTTTTAGTAACTTCTGCAACGAATGAAGTGAAGATCAAATCTTTTTAGGAGCCAGTTCCTGACATGCAACCAAAACAGAAATTAAAGCAATGTGTAATGATGATGCATGAAATACGTTTTTTTCAACACTCATCCAAACTACATAGCTAACCTGGGGAACCATAGGACATACTGTAGAAAACAACCATCAAAAACAACAACATTGGAGTTTTCTTCTTAAACATGTTGAGCTCAGTCAGACAACTCACGTGTTTCTTTAACATGTTTATTAAAAGCAGCATATAGTTGAGTTTGGCGTCTAGGCTCGGGCCTCATCACTCCACAGATATACATAGC
>NW_011338872.1:0-1911 GCF_000735185.1 Notothenia coriiceps | reverse complement strand
AAAAAATCCTAGCAGTAATCCATTTGAGAAAAGGAAATATTGACTTATTAACATTAAAGTCAGACTAAAGATGACCCTTTTTGAATATCATACAACAGCGACATTCATGTATTTGTATTTGCTATGTTGCTTGTTTGTACATTTCATTTTCTTAAATGTTTTATGTGAGGGACTGCGGATGGAAAGTAGCTCAAAGCTAAATCCGGCATATTTACGCTTGGCAAATTTATTGTTTCAAGTGTTCATTAATGTGCAATGTCCCTACCAAATAAACGATTAGATAATAAATAACATACTTAATTGCATCATCTGAATAAAAACAAACATTGAAGTACCAAATATGACAAATAATGTTTTTTCTGTATATTGAAAATTGAAGCGGCCCGAGGCTAGATCCCTGTGGAACGCCATTTCTGATTGCAAGTGTAACTTCTACTAATATGATAGTCATTTCAACCTAAAGACTTTCGTTTTTTAAGTAATGATACATATACATATATAATCCCTATATATACATGCTGTGTGTGACTCCCCTTCCTCTCATGCCTTCCCACTGTGCGCCACATGTTCACCTCCATACTGTCTAGTAAATAGATGAATGATGGATGAAGTCAGCTGCATATTTAATGCAGAGCTCTGGTAGGAGGTCAGACTGTCGTGCCTGCTGTACACTTTGTTTTGGTTTTACTTAATGTCTACCCTGAATTCTATTGGCTGGAAATCCACCCGACAACAGGGGTCCCTCAGCAGCCAATGGGGATGAAGTATTTATCAACGCTGAGGTTTGATATGTTAAGATACTGTTACTATGATGAGGATTTTTATTTCATAAGATGGCATTAGAGGTGAATTAATAATGGTAATGATGAGGTTTTTATTAAAAAATGAAACACAGGGAAATACTCTGTACTGTAAGTTTTACAGATCTGTCGATTTAATCATCTAATCAATTAGTCAACAATTATGAGAGTTGGTCTACTGAGATATCTTTAGTAAATGAGTTTGAATTTGTGCATAATTCTTTGTGGATGTTTTTTAAATATTTCGATTAAATCAACTAATCAATTAGTGGACATGATGAAAGTTGGGCAATTAAGATTTCTTTAGTTTAATTTCTTAAGGACATTTTCTTGCACTTTTGCATAATTCTTTGCAAGTCGACTGAAAGCCCAAATCAAGTTCTGTTTTTCTACCTTCATGTTGAAAATTAAGTATGTTGTGTATGACTTGTCATCACTTCAGTTGCCTAAATTGTTGTTTACCCTTTGAGTTAATTGCTCAGACAGTAGGTGGCAGCCGCCCCCTGCTGAGCGTGAATCATTGATGTGTGGGTGTCTGCAGCTCTGTGACAAAAACAAGTGAACTCTGAACCTTCCAGCTGGGCTATAATCCAGAAACTCCCCAAAGACATCTGCACTGTCACTGCTCATCTTCCTCTGTCTAATAGAGGGGGTGTCCAAACCACGGCCCGGGGGCCAAATGCGGCCCGTTGTCCATTTATAATCGGCCCTCAGCAAATTCTTAAAGTATAATGGAATATGGCCCCCACCTGAAACTCGTGCTTGTCTTATATTGTACTTGTTAAATATATATGTGAGCCTACAGTATATTACACATTAGTTTTCAAATACATTAAGTCAATTAGAGCTGAGAACATGTTCTAACAAATCTTAGTTTGATTTCCATAACAAGCTTTAAATAGACCCTTCATATTTCCCCTTATTATAAAGCAATCTGAGGCTTCTGTTTTAAGGGAAGAGCTGCAACAGGATAATTGAAACCCTCTGGTGAGCTGGGATGTTTCTTAAATCATATTCAAAGCATAATTGACCTACATTTGATTGATTTTGCTGAATTATAACTTAACCTATGAGGCAATAAACCTCACATCTAGCAGCCCGTTGTATGTTT
>NW_011338871.1:0-3356 GCF_000735185.1 Notothenia coriiceps | reverse complement strand
AAGGTGGCTAATGTTGGGCTATAAAGGAAATACAGCATGGTCACATGACTTCACGTCACCACCGCTAAGCTAAAGGAGGCTAATGTTGGGCTATAAAGGAACTACAGCACGGTCACATGACTAAGCTAAGGGGCTAATGTTGGGCTTAAAGGAACTACAGCACGGTCACATGACTTCACGTCACCACCGCTAAGCTAAAGGAGGCTAATGTTGGGCTATAAAGGAACTACAGCACGGTCACATGACTTCACGTCACCACCGCTAAGCTAAAGGAGGCTAATGTTGGGCTATAAAGGAACTACAGCACGGTCACATGACTTCACGTCACCACCGCTAAGCTAAAGGAGGCTAATGTTGGGCTATAAAGGAACTACAGCACGGTCACATGACTTCACGTCACCACCGCTAAGCTAAAGGAGGCTAATGTTGGGCTATAAAGGAACTACAGCACGGTCACATGACTTCACGTCACCACCGCTAAGCTAAAGGAGGCTAATGTTGGGCATGATGGCGTTTAGTCGTCTCATTTAGACTCATTTACGGGTTGAGGACTCATTCCTGAACCACTCATTAGCGCCATTTTAGGGGTTTCTAGCCCAAAAGGTTTTTAAATGTTGGATTGGCTGACTGTCAGGTGGCTGAATATCACATGTAAGCGCAGTTAACAAAGTGTGATATCTACATTATGTTGAGTTATGTCTGAGGAGCAGCGACGGTGCGTTCAGGTGCTCTGAAACCGATCTGCATCCCAACGAGCTTCAGATTGACGGAGAGGACGCTCTGCGTGGATTTATGTCCCATTATCCTGACTAATTGCCTCCTCGCACACCCAGCTCCGCTAACTGTTTGCAGGGCTTGCAAACACTAATAAGAGCAAATGTGGCAGGGCCATTACTGCGCAGATTTATATCCAACAATTAGGATTTATGTGGAGGATATAAGATTAAAAAAGGGTCCTGCATTACGGTTCTGTTGCTATGACAGCGGTAGATAAATGGTGTGTATTATTAATGCACTATAAAGTCTAAAGCCACAATAAATATGATGATGAATACGGCTCTTAAACGGGCGAGGAGTCGTAACGAGGGTTATTATCGCGGGGCAACAAAACGCTCTGTTAATCTGCAGCGATGAGGAGATAAATGTCAGGAAGCGTCTCGGCTCACTTTCAAGTCAATGAGCATCTTCATCATCTTCATCATCACAGACTTTACCCAGGTCAAATGCTCCTGGTAAGTCTCACACGTATAACACAGCTCTGGGGTGAAATTGCAGCTATTCTGCATTTATTTTTATATTTTTTAGGAACAAATAAAGAGCTGAAGCTGCTTCTGTTCATCGACCTTTATTCTTAGAAAACGCTCAGTGATCCACTTCAGCGCTTTTTCATTTACAAAAACAAACAATCTGACAACACACCACTGACATCATCAGAATATATCTTTAGAAGGACCTGCATCAAACACGAGCAGATTAAGAAAAGTGAAAATACCTAAATCTGTCGGGAGCATATTTTAGCTTAACCTAAAGAGGCACTATTCTGCTTTGTGTGGTGCTCCCTCTCCTGTAGTGTGTTATAAAGGTTTTAGTGCATGTGAATGGTCTCCAGAGGCTAAAATCCCTGTGTCCCCTCCACAGGGAGTTTCTCTCCCACACAGTTTTAACCAGAAAGTGGCCATATTTGGGTTTAAAGTGTTAGGGGACTCAACGTCCTCAATATACCTCAAAAGCCACACCAACATTTTCCAAATCGGACAAACCAGTCTTTTAGCTATCGTCTCTATACGCTAATGAATGCAACTCATGCTAATTACCCAACATATGCAGGTTAGCATCCGGCAGTTTCTATGTGCTGGAGACGCTAATATATAGATTCAAGTTTCAAGATTCAAGGGTTTTAATGTCATATGCACAGCAGCTACAGTGTAGAAATAGCAATGACCTCTGACCTGAGCTCCTCCCACAATGCAACATATATAATAAAATACAAAAATACAAAATAAAAAGTAGTGGAAGAAGTCTATAGACATGTAAATAGAATATGATATGTACAAGAACAGAACATGAAATTAAGTAATGTACATTAAGACAAAAGTAAATGTGATAACTATTGATATAAATACGTAGATTGCAAGATGACAGACAGATGAATGTTCTGGATGTTCTCTACAGAGCTCAGGTGTTTAATAGTCTGATGAACCTGTCTCTGAACTGGAGGCTTTAGTCCTGATGCTGCAGAGAGAACAGGGTGATGGGAGTATTTTATAATCTGGTTATTTCTAACATAACACTTTGGAGTTCTGGTAACTAGACTATATAGGAACACTTCCACTGAAATGACTCCAGCACGTTGAACGGACCGCACTCCTGTCGGGTTTCTTTCATCCCGACTACTGAGGCCACACCGCGCTCATTAACACACACATATATGATGGGATGTTAATTTATGGATCCATGGAAGCCCTCTCCTCATCGCTGATCGTCCTCATGGGGGGACAGAGAGGAGAACCTCCCCCACAACAACAAAGTCACATCTGATGTTTAATGCACAACGCGTTCAATGGCGGCGTCTTCTAACGCGCTAACACGAGTTTTGGAGAGTTTTTAAAAAATGAAACAGAGTTTGAGACATACACGGTTCTGCAAATCCTCGTGAGCATGAAAACAACTCCCATTTTAGAAATGATTATTGAAACCAGGTCATAAACATAATCAGTCCCTCTACTACATCACAGATAAAAGAAAAGAGAAGTAAAAGCTATGTTTATTTCAAACCTGATGATGCCTTACAAATAACATAATAAAAACATCTGTAACACCTTTAAGTAACTCATTAAAGGGGCCCTGTTCTGCTTTTCAGGAGGTTCCCTCTCCTGTGGGGCGTTCTATAGGTTTTAATGCATGGTCTGCAAAGGCTCCAATCCCAAAGTTCCAGAACATAATGACATCACTAGGAACACTTGTGCTCCTATTGGCTAACGCTCCAACACATAGTACTTGATAGGCAAAGGGGGCGGGACATCTCATGTAGAGACACTATATACTGATATACACCTGAACATCAGCAGGAGAGGACTCTTTAAAGTAGAGACACTACATACTGATATACCTGAACATCAGCAGGAGAGGACTCTTTAAAGTAGAGACACTACATACTGATATACACCTGAACATCAGCAGGAGAGGACTCTTTAAAGTAGAGACACTACATACTGATATACACCTGAACATCAGCAGGAGAGGACTCTTTAAAGTAGAGACACTACATACTGATATACACCTGAACATCAGCAGGAGAGGACTCTTTAAAGTAGAGACACTACATACTGATATACACCTGAACATCAGCAGGAGAG
>NW_011338870.1:0-5737 GCF_000735185.1 Notothenia coriiceps | reverse complement strand
GAGGGTGAAAAGAGGTGCTGCAGCACAGGCAGTATGAGAAAAATAAAGAGCTTTTTAAACATTCAAGCATGCAGACATGTCCCAGTAGAGACACTAAATACAAATATGAACCTGGAAATTAGCATAATATGTCCTCTTTAAACTGACTCTTTTATCCAAATTGACACATCCAAAGGACACTTTGACATGTTGGTTTCTGGGACTAATGATCAATCCATTGACCCTTTGGCCCTCTGATTGGTAGACAACCATTTTCCCCTTGAGCCACATTGCCCCTACACAGCAGGGACGTGGCAAATAAACGACAAGAACATCACAACTGCAGTCGACAAACATGGAACTTGTTCACATTGAGACACAGAGAAACAAAAGTTGTGATCTCCAACTATGTTCCTGAAAACACCTCACACACATCAGGACAGTCAGGTATCTTTTAGAGGCCTTCTTTTATCAGTGAAAAGGTAAAGCTAGGATAAGGTAAAGATAATTGAAACCTAGAAGATTAGACCTCATCACAAAAGCAATTTCCATTGATCTTGTTCATCTTTTAAAACATAGACAAGATAGACATGTAGATGATTAGAGTGGTGAGGCTATACAACACCTGAGGTACCACCAACCACTTTTTATCTAACTCCGCAGATAGAAAGACTTATGCTCAGAGCTTTCAGGATGATGCTTGTGTGGAGGTGGGGCTTTGAAATGATAAATGCAGAAAGTGAGGGGAGCTGGCAGCAAAGAAAGTAAGCAGAGCACTTAGGTTCACCAGCATGATTAAAACTATGCATTGCAGTGAAAAGTGTCATGGCTGCCTGTACTGAACTAACTTAGCGTCATTAATTTCAATTATAAAACAGGAAGCAACTTAATCAGAGGCAAAAGATTAAGAGTCATTTTTTGTTTTCCACTCGCCAAGATCAAACTGCATCTGACTTAGTCCAACCCATTTTTAATACTAGTTGGCATAAGGTTTTATGCCAACTAGTATTAAAAAAGGGTGTGCACACTATTTAGCTGGGATAGATAGGGTTTAAGAGGCCCTTTTTGCTTTCCTGTAGTTTGTCATATACATGCTGTGCATGTTAGCTGGCCAGCTAACCAATCAGAGCGAACAGAGGGTGAAACTAGGTGCTGCAGCACAGGCAGTATGAGAACAATTAAGAGCTTTTTGAACTTTAAAGCATGGAGACATGTCCCTGTAGAGACACTAAATACAAAGTTATGAAAATGAAGAGAATATGTCCTCTTTGAATGAATGGAGGTTGAACATAAGTTAAGGGCAGGTAAAATTGATAATGTCATTGTCTTGTAAAATGTCAATCAAAGGCACCTGATTGATTGATTTAAATTATTTATGAGTAATGATAAGAATTAAATGATCCTCTGTTTTATGATTTAATATTCCCGCCACTGCGACAATTCTACTGTAAGATTGGTGAATCAGGCTTCTAAAAAGTTCCTCTCCAGAAAAAGGATTGTTCTTAGAACCATCAAAACAATGGAAAATTGCGTGATAATCATTATCAAAAACCTTGGATAGATCTACAAAGATAACAGATTAAAGCTGCTTTATAATCAATAATTTACTTATATACAGTATTCAGGGATGCAAACTCATCAGGTATGAAAAAGGTGATAAGGATCCGAGCCCCCCGACCCCATGGAATATCGGCTTTAAAATTAGGAATAACAGAGGATTTTAGCAGTCAGAACAACTAAAGCAGCAGTGTTAATAATAACAGAAACGCTGAAGAGTCACATCTAATAGCAATATACAAAAGCATTTATTTTAATTGTGTAGTCAGTTTATAATTTTGGCGTAACTGTTGAGCATTTTGAAAATGTATTTCCATGCCTCTGTGCAAGGCTTAGTCTTTCTATCTTTATAGGTGTAAAGTAACTAAGTTCATAAACTCAACAAGTACTATACTTGGGCACAATTTTGAGATACTTGTACTATATTTAAGTATTTCAATGTTTTGCTACTTTGTTCTTCTACTCCACTACAGTTCAGAGGTAAATGGTGTACTTTTACTCCACTACATGTATTTAATACCTTTAGTTACTTTACAGATGTGGATGAATGATGTGAAATATAATCAAGTGTTAAATCAGACTTTAGTTCAACCTGGAGTAAATCCACAAGCTACCCTACAGTAAACAAAGTCATTCAAACTAGCTGCACCTTTACCAGCTTTGAGAACACTTTAATGATCAATCATTATAAAACATAATATATATTATTCTGAAATGGACCAATCTGCACAATGACTACTTTTCCAGGGCTGCCAACACTCACGCATTGAGCATGAGAGTCACGCAATTAACCCATATCTCACGCACTCACGCCACACATGCCTTTCCTCATGCTAAATTTTCGTCCAAAATAAATGTATATAAATATAAAAATAAAGTGAAGGAACAGCAAACCGAGCGGTCTACAAAATGAGAAGGTCTTCTGGCTTAGTTCAGTAAAGTGTGAACGATATTGGGAGATTCTGATTTCACGGATCAATAACTCATGAAAAAAACGTTGTTCAGACACAAATGACGTCTCCTAAGTACCGTGGTAAGGTTGACAACGAACTACAATCACATTTTGATCCAAAAAAGCCAATACGCTCCGTCCTCCGCGCTGGACACATTACATTGGTCTCTATCCGCAGCCGGAGAAGAAACGATTGCTCAGGGACCGTCTGCAAAGTGCAACTCCGAAAAAAGAGAATACAATAATATTCAATCACTATTATACAGCTTATTACTACCAAACTCACTACACACATCAATAGTCTCCTGTGTGTCATACTACATCAAGGAGTTTGGAAGAATATGCTTTTGAATAATTTTTGGAAATATTTATAATGTAAAATCTTCAATAAATATGGCATCATCTTCAATAACTTTACTATTATACAGTATATTTCTACCAAACTCACTATTTGCATTGTTGTTGTTAGCATCTGGTTAGCTTAACAGATATTAAAAGCTGTTTCTAAAACAAGGAAAGGGAGAGCTCTGTCCTGTCAGACTGAGAGATACAGCTCAGTGAGGTAAGGGACTCTGTTAGAGCCAGTATTTTGATTTGATAAGAAAGGCCACCTAATTGTGACGTCTGTAGTCAACGCACTATAAAAGGACTACAATTCCCACGGCGCCGGTGCTAAAGCCACAGTGATGGGCAACCTGTTGAGAGACGCCGTCGAGGAACAGTTTTTAACCGTACTTATCTTACCATAACGTACCGTACTCTTACCGTACAAGTACCCTTTAAGTTATAAGCATTATCAAGACAGAAAGAATACCTAAGTTGTTTTGTTATTTTACTTTGAGTTTTGCCTATTTCTTTTGAATATTGTAAAGACCTATTTTTCTTTTTTGCATGTGCAAAAGTTTGTTATTTTATTTTGAGCAAACACATCGCAACACTTCAAACTGTGAGTAATTTAAGGAAAGAAACAAGTTAGAACTGTCTGTTTAAGGCGTCTAGTGGCTTGATGGAAATACAAGGAAGGAAGCCACGACATTGTTAAAAACTCTCGTGACGGACAAATCCGTGTGGAATTAAATGGTTGCCACCATATTATTATAATGAATGAAATACTCTTGGAAATGAATGGATACGAGCGGATGTGAATCGTGAGTTTACAAATCACGGACTTCATAGTGAACAAGGAAGGACCGCATTGACTTTCTGGATTGTGACAACGTGGATTTCTGTGGAAAAAGGCTTGTGCCGCATGTTGTGGATGTTGCAATACAGTACAGTCTAAATGCTGGAAGTGGAATAAATTCGCTTATGAATAAAGTGTGGAACGTAACTCAAGGAGCGCATCTTGAAAAGCGCTTTAATAAGTTTGTCTATCTGGCTCACTGCCGCGGATCCAAACCGCACACTAACAAAGCGCAACATTAAAATAAGGACAGCTGTTTACAAGTGGATGTTTAATGACAATAAAGCATAACAATGGCTGAAAAGGAAAATGTGGAAACGAATGAAACTCTATGAAACTATGGACCCAAACGGGAATGAACGTGAAGTGCCTGTGGAAAATGCTGACGTCAGACCAAAAAGAACAATGAGACCTACAGAAAAAGCTTTGGAAGATAAGCTGGCGCAGTTAATTAAAAAAAGGAGCCAGAAATTGGGTCAAGTCTCAAGGAAAAAAAATGAGATTGATTCAATCATGATTATGGGAATATCATTGAGATGCAAGGTTGTCGTGGGGTTTTTCAAATACTCTCCAAAGAGTTTTCAAACTCACATTACTCAGTGCAAGAAATGCTGTCGGAGCAAGAACAAGAAAGTGATCATGTTGACTGGTATCTCCCAAAAATTGCATATTTCAATGAGTTNCTTTATCAAATTAAAGCTGGTACCAAAGTTCTCTCCAGAGGGAGTTTCTCTCCCACACACTCCCCCCCTGCCTGAAACTCCTCCATTGGACTCCTTTGTTTACTTCCATAACATAATGACATCATATGTAAAAGTCCAACATGTCCAACACATGGTACATGATAGGCTAAGGGGTTGATCAATCACAACAGAGCCAACAAAGGAGTCCAATGGAGGAGTTTCAGGCAGGGGGGGAGTGTGTGGGAGAGAAACTCCCTCTGGAGAGAACTTTGGTACCAGCTTTAATTTGATAAAGCTCGCTTTTCTTTTGTAAAACTTGCCCCCACTTGACATCAAGGGCGATACAGTCGAAGAGGATTATTTTAAGAAATAACCAAAAATGGGTAAGAAGAGAAGCCAGGTGAGGAATAAAAAAAGTCTTCGGTTAGTAGAGAAAACAGTTGAGACAACAGCAAACAACAATGGAAGTAAAGAGGAAAGGAATGGAGGTCAGGAAGAGAAGGGGCAGAATGCAGGAGGAGAACTGTCATGATGGTTGTTGGCCGTGAATCAAAGCAGCGACAGGAAGCCTTTGAGCCAAAAGACCAGTGCAGAGAGTGTTTATGTGGTAGTGCTGTCACACGGTGGGGTACGTAGGTGTGTCTGAGGCCTGAGAAGACCCAGGTTGCTTTGAAAAGGCCGACTCCCACAGTACTTTGTTCTTCCAACAAAATGATGGTAATAGTCTTCCTAACACACAGCATACACTCAACGGTACATATCATTTAGGGGCTTGCTGTGATGTGTGTCTCCATGGAAACGGCAATAACTTAATGCTGGTTGATGTATAATGACAGTGAGCATTGCACTTGAGGGGGGAGGGGGGGGGAGAGTGACGAACGGCAGACCTTTGAAAGGAGAGGAATGCTTGGTGAGACTTTAAATGTCATAGATCATGTTCGAAAACAAGCTTTATGGCTCTTGTAATATGGTTGTCAGCCTTCCCTGGAGCACAAACTAAATCCATTCATTAACATGAAATTAATATCCTTTAATAATTACAAATAAATGTATCTGTTTGCTACTTTGCATTTAACTTGTGAAAAAACAGTACTGCAGCCAGATAAATGTCAGTGTTTACAAGAAGCTTACCTAAATCACCAGGATTTCAAGAGAAATACAGACTTAACTTGTTTTTTTGTTTCATGCACATTTATATTTTGTTGAAGTATCAGGAAATTAGTGTTGAGGTTGGGTCTAAGAATTCCAAACAGTAACACTTATAGAAAGTATAGAAGAAAAGTAAAAGAGGACACAGATTTAGCAGATAACTGCTGTTAAGCTGAAACACAATTAAAGGCGGCCTATTGTGCCTTTAGGGGTTTTCCCTTTCCTGTAGTGTGT
>NW_011338869.1:0-2549 GCF_000735185.1 Notothenia coriiceps | reverse complement strand
CCTCCTCTCTTCTCTCTCCTCTCTTCTCTCTCCTCTCTCCTATCTTCTCTCTTTTCTCTTTTCTCTTCTCCCTTCTCTCTCTTCTCTCTCTCCCTCTCTCTCTCTCTCAATGTTGGTACGCAAATGCGCCTGCGCACCAGTTATGTGCAGCTCCTGAGTATTACAGACTTCAACCACTGTCTATCTTGGAAATAAATATTTGAATGTGAAATAGATTATTTTTTTCCACCACGGCCCTTTATACAGTGAAGGATTCCTTCTTCGTGTGTTTACAAACCAAGGTCAAAAGACGTTTCTCACATGTTACTAAACTCAACAGAAAGTTGTTTTTTTCCCAGCCATGTCAAGTGAATCATAAGGACTTGAACTGACATTTCCAGCATCATCTCAAAGAGAAGCATTTTCCATGGATTTTTCTGCTTCATAGAGGGAAGAAAAACACTGGTTAAGAGGATTTTTCAGCCTGGTCTCCTAAGATCACTTCTCATACAATAAGACTGCCTCGTTGGACGTTCAACCAGAGCAGGCAGATACTGCTTTTAGAGCTGTGATTAGCTTCCTGCGCAGAAAAAGGGTTGCTAACAGCCTGCTGTTTCGTGCTGCTGTTAACCAGCATCAGGGAGCACTAGCCTATTGGCGAACACATCAATTACAACAAATATGATTACAACCTTGCAGAAGAACTCCTCCGCCCTTGTTCTCTGTCTCTCTATAAAGACATGTAAGGAGTATGCATTAAACACTTGATCTGAATTGGAGGTCAGGGAGGGTGGAAGAAAAAGGTGAAGGATGAGATAATTACACGTTTGCGGAGGAAAACAGTTTCTGGGCAACAGTTGGATGGAGAGAGGGAGGATTGGGTGGAGAGCGGGTTAAGAGAGGGAAATGGGAAGGTGGAGGTTAAGGACAGGGACACACTGGAAATGGAGCATGAAGTCCCACCAGCCAGCCAGAGAGAGTGAGTGCGATTGTACAGACACACCTGAAGCACTGCCTGGAATCTCCAATCCTATTTCTATTTTTTTACCCGTTCCGAAGAATCAATAAGAGACCCAGGGCAGATTTACTCTGGCTTTGCAGTTGATGTGGCGTTTATGTCTGCAAGCTGTGTCTCTCTTTCCACAGCATTAGCATTTAAAGGAACAACTGGCAAATAAAAGGAGACTTGATAGCAACAGTTGACTATGTCTCACTGGATTTACAAAGATTTCCTTTTAAAGTTTTGTGGGGAAAATACTCCTCCTAGACTCTGAAAAAGATCAGGTGGGATCAACATAAGCAACAAGATTGTGGTGATGAAAAAAAGACATGCACTAGTAATTTGGCTATTTGTATTATTGTTATAACATTGCATCTGCTTACTGTAACACAGACAAATATTGGACAGGGAGATCTGCTTTGTATTCGTCACTCACTTGCTTCAGGCTACAACTAAATATTTCTATCTGTGACTATTTCATTTGAGTGTGCACTTGGCTTCATGGACCTCCTTTTAAACATCCATATCAACACCATATTCACATCCACCTGCTTTGATATCCTTCATATTGTTCTCTCATAAATTCGAATATACAAGTAGCGTACAAAAGTATTAAGCGCTTTGACAATGCTACGTTTTTGCTACATGAGTGGTCTGATTAATTATTGCGTTATTCTATTTCAAATCAGAAACACTTTGTCGGTATTTGACTTTCTGAGGCTCTTGCCAAGATTCTGCATGGATGGTTCCACAAAGTGGATTTTGTAATTTAGTCTACACTTTAATTTATTCACACACACTTAAAAGATTAATTGAAAACACATGAGATATTTTCAATGTTTTTTAACATTAGTAAGAGGTTGATATAATACCGAAATGGGCTATAGTCCTGTTGACTTTTGCCTTTTGCTTGTTATCCTCACAGCCATTTCCCATTTGCTCAATCGCTTTAACTGAACAACCAATCAGTGTGGATAATCTTCCCGACACACTCGGCTCAACATGCTTAGGCGTTTGCGGGGGATGTTGGAAGCGGCGGAAAGTTCTGAAGAGGCCGCCAACCAGGGCAGGAATTTCACGAGGGCCACGAGGGCCACTTTGGCCTTGTGCCCTTAAAAATGATATCTGCCATAAGGCCACAGTGGCCTTGATGCCCTCTCTGACTAAGTTTTGTGGTTTAGCAGTCTGCCTCTTTTCTGACACGGCTTCAACACCAGCATATTTTGAAGGAGGAAAAAAAAATCAGCGGTGCGCTTGATTTGAGCCTGGAATGCACCGCTCGGACGGTCTATGATGACAGTTGACAATGACATCAGTCTAGGACAGGGGTGGGGAACCTCCGGCCTCCGGGCCGTATACGGCCCGCGAGACCATTTGGTACGGCCCTCGAGGTAATTTATAAACACACGCAAAAAAGAAAAAAATTCAAGAAATCTAGACCGCAAAATAATTAAACAAGCTTGTTTTTCCTGGCCAAGGTCAGGGTCCTTGAACACAACACGAGCCTAACGTGTCATCACGTGGTATATGTCTCGTCTGACAGGAGTGTAGTTCTAACGGAGAGCACCAG
>NW_011338868.1:0-6806 GCF_000735185.1 Notothenia coriiceps | reverse complement strand
TGTCTGCTGCTGCAGCATTTCCCTCCTTGCTCCTTCTCCTTTCCTCAGCCATGTTTTCCATCCCCTGCCTTTCCAATGTCCTCACCTGTCTCTTGTGCTCCTGCAGATCAGGGGCCCCATTTGGTGGGGTGCTTTACTTCCAACCTTCTCTTTATGTCCCTTCTCCCACAACTGGTAATCCGACACTTGCAAGTGAAAATATCAAATAATTTGACTAACTTGACAATAAACCTCTCTTTGGCATCAAGTTTGCCCTTCCCAAGGGAAAACGTCACTGCCTGATTCCAGAAGTCCTTGAGCTTGTACATGATGGTCACCTTTTCATTAATAACAGGTGGCTTGAAAAGAGCATTCGCTTTGCTCCACTGACCAATCAGACCAGGGAAGATGTCACCCACCAGCTGGTCCACTGGGTAGTTCCTCCCACCATCTTTAGTATGATCCCTCAAGTAGCTGCCATACCTTAGGATATCCCTCACAATTGGCAGTTCAGACACCAACATCTCTCGCCAAGGGTTAGGATTACCATGAGCTCAACATAATTATGTACAGTACAAGTCCACAGCCAAGAATATGTTATTTGCATGTCATTTTATTTATGAGTATGGAATTATGGAATTCTAACACTGGAGCTTGTTATTATTTAACTTGATCATTTTGCTTCAGTTTGTGGGCTACAGCCAGTTTATGTTAGCAGCACGTTAACAGCTTCATCCTCTGAACGTGTGTCAGTTCAAAAAACTGCAGGAACCCAGAACACAGACAAAAAACATAACCCCCTTCGCATCTCAACTATTGTAACGGGTCCCCGATATGACCAGTGATGATACCTGTATTAATAAGCACCTTGCAGATCGCTTCTCTGATTGTTTTATTGCACAACAAAATCATGTATATTAACTTTCTCTTCTATGCATTTCAGTTCTTCATTAACATTCTTTAATTAACACTTCGCTTTCCTGACACAGTTCCACTAACATACATTCACTGTCAGTTACCCTTTTCTGTGATAAACACATATTTCACTTGAATTTCACATTCAGTAGACATTTATTGTACCTTAAAAACATTTTTCCACAGTATTAAATGCTACTCTTCTAAAAACTTGAAAGTAGCATAGTAGCCCTTTAAACTGTAATGTCGAGCATTAACTGCAAGTCACTCAAATGCATAAACTGGAGAATAATTATGTTACAAGTATTACAGAAAACATATCCAAGTGTAACAAACATCCAGTATTAACCTTACTGTTTTTTACTAACAGTAGCCAACTAATAATTTTCATAAAGTGCATATTTATTCCAAACAATATATATATATATATAATCAAACATAATGCACAATGGTACACAGTATCCAAACTCTTTAGGCACTGGTCAGAGGCATTCATGTAAAGCGAATCACCAGAATCCAATACTGGTAAAAACGTTGCAGAGATCAAATGTTTCCTTGTCTGAAAGGAGAAACCTAATTTTAAAACAACATTTTCAGTGTGTGACTTGAAAGATAAATTCTGATCAATAATAAAACCTAGATATGTGTATGTAGTGACCCTTTCAATGTCAATGTCAGTCCCTTGAACAGTACAAATGTTGGGGAGAAAAGAAGTTAACTTTTTGCCATTTGAGAATATCATGAGTTTGGAGTTGTCTGCATTTAATACTAACTTGAGTTAGGATAAATGGGATGGAATAACATCAAAGGCAGACTGGAGGAAATCAAGACTTTGCTCTATAGAAGAGGATGAACAATAAATAACAGTATCATCTGCATAAAAGTGGAAAGCAGCATTTGAAAAATTATTAGAGATTATTTACATACAGTATAAGGTGAAATTATTGGTCCTAATATGGAACCTTGGCGCACACCCTTTCAAATCAAATCAATCAAATCAAGTTTTATTTATATAGCACATTTATAAATGATTTTTGGGCGAGCCAAAGTGCTCTACAAATAATAAAAATACCCTACAGTAAAGACATTTTACATCTAATACAACAGCAGTTTGTTCAGAATATCAGTATGAGAAGAAAACGACACCCTCTGTCCTTAGACCCTCACATCGTAAATGTAAAAGGGTTTCATATAACCAGTAGTGGGTACAAGCTCTACAAACCTGGTACTGCTATACATTAACTACCCTCATACAGCCCTTTGACTCAAAGTGCAGAATACATTAACAAATACAGATTACAGAGTGAAAGTAAGCTTTGTAATGCCTAGCCTACAGCTTGGTTTGGTGAGTTCTTTAATGATGATTCAGGTGTAAAGGGTTAGGAGATGCAGAATGGTAAAATGCTTCACATCTTTCAGTCCCTAGTATTGTATGGCTCGATTTTCAGATATTCCTACACTTCCCACGATGCAACTTTTGTTTGAGCCCCCCTGCCTGGTTAACTCCTTCTCTCTTCTTCTCTCTGTCTTTAGATAAGACATCATCTGTTTTATTTTTGCTTTATAAGACGTTCTAACATTTATTACATTACTCTGCCCCTTTAAATTCAAGTAAGGCTACAGTGGTGTTGGAATGAGTCCTAAAACCCCAGAAATAAGTCAGCATTTCATCACTTCTGCTTTTTGAACAAGTTTTTGTGTTGAAGCCTGAAATAAGATATGTGATTAACACAAGTTTAAGAGATTTTCACATTTTGTGCTATGACATAAAAAAAATTCAGTAAATATTGGTGAATGCATGTAATCTATGAGTTATAAAAACAGCGGTTGCTCACAAGTAACCAAAGGAGGCCGACAACTTCATCACAGCGAATACAAGTCTGCTTTTAGATTAGCAGTGGTGAAGTCATGATATAACTTGTTTATAGCCAAACGCAAGCTATTTACATCTGGTGAAAGCATTTACGCTTCAAAATTCATAAAAGTGTTGTTAATATATGCAGATTATTCTGGTAAACAAAAGGTGCAAATATCATAAATGTGTGTTTGTCAATGTTCTTAGATTCTGCCTTATTCTGAAATCCAATGGAAAAACCCCATTGTTTCTTGTCAAGTAACTTTGGTCATATATAATATGTCATCACTGCACTGCTCTATTGCTTCCAAAGAAATATATTTTCTCAAATCAATATCCAATCATTAGATATATTTCATATATATATATATATATATATTTGAATATTGAACCCATAGTATCAGGTAAGCTATCTCTATGACAACTGGCGTCTATGGTGTGAAACCTGATGAAAACAAGCATTCATGATGACTGGAGAGACAACAGTTATGTAATATCTGTCTGTGTGTGTTTTTGTAAAAATCATCTTAAAAATGTAAGGAAAAGAAAGACACTTGGTTTTTAATAAACAAATCACAAGCACGCTACATAACCATGCTTAAATGTGTCTCATAACGTGCCTCCTGGTTACACTTACCATGTGCCAACCGTTACCTTAATCAAAGAGTATTCCAGTAAGTGAAATTGACACAGACAATCTGCTGTTGTGTGCTTCATTTTTAAAATGGAAACTCCAGACTTGGGTATGTTCAAGCCTAATTCTCCAGACCTTATCTAAAGTTCATATAAGGAAATGGCAGATGCATAAATAATATAAAAATATCTACTACATTAGATCTAATATTACTACCATAAGAGAAGAAAAAAAGAAGAAGCGCCAAGCAGTAAAAAAACAATAAAGAAATTAGTCTTACTTTTTAAATAATGACATTACATTTGTATTATTATAGTGCCAGATTTGAGTTATCCAAGACCAGAACGAAAAAAATGAAAATCAAAAAACGTTGGTTGTGTAAAATAAACATATTTCTACTCTGTGCTATTTCAACAAACATCTTAATTATTATTATGGTTTAATTTACCCTTCAAAAGAGAGGGTTCTCTGCTCTCCTTCCAGAACATGTCTGACCACCTGTTGGTGTCCCTCAGTTTATTTAGTTTATCAGCAAAAACTTGTGGGTTTGCTATCCTGGCTCCAAAATGGTGGAATGAGCTCCCCATTGTAATCAGGACAGCAGATAGCTTGCACATCTTCCGGCGCAGACTGAAAACTCATCTCTTTCGACTCCACTTCGAGCGATAGAATTACTAACAAAGCACTTATATACTAATAAAGGACTGGCTTATCTAAAGCCAGTTGAGTAGCACTTGAAATGTTTGGCTCTATGAAACCTGATGCACCTGATTCTGTTTTCTTCAAGGTTGTATCTTCCTGGTCGAATGCACTTATTTTAAGTCGCTTTGGATAAAAGCGTCAGCTAAATGCAATGTAATGTAATACTAAGTTCAACCATCACATGAAAGTAGCTGTTAGTTTTCAGATCCATTGGCAGAACCTCTTGGGTACATGCCATTGGTTGTTGGTCATTTTTCATATAACCTTTTAGCAAATCACATGCCTCCGGCCTCTTTAATCTGCCGTGACATACAAGATTTGCTATTTGCTAGACCAAGTAGGGTGCAAAGCCTTTTGTTGAAAATAGGTAGTTAGTGACGTTTCTATGGTTCATACAGCTGTTCTCTGATTGGTTGCGCTTTGAAAGGTCAGTAGTGATAAAGGTCACAGTTGAAATAATGAAAACCAAAGCACAATTTGCTTGATGGCAATTTCAAGTGGTGTGCAACGCAAATGGTTTCGCACAACCTAGTCGGGCGGAATTGTTCTCCCCATAAAAAAACAACGACAACGTCAGCTCGGAGCAGATTTACGCAGCTAGCTGAACAATGCTAGCAGAAGTGTCCAGTTATCACCTGTTAGCGAGAGGCACAACAAATGCAAATTCTTAATAAGCTATCTGGCTACTGCTGTAAACAAACACAGTAAACAAAAACATAAACTAAAATATTTTATTCAGCTTAACAAGGCTGAAAATGCCACCTATGTAGCTGCTAACTAGCCAGGCAGAGAGCAACAACAGCAGATAATTCAGCGTTACGTTGGCAGCATTTTCATTCTGAAGATGTTCCTCATAGACAACACACAACTTTGAAGATAAAAGAGACATGCTTGCTCTTGGAATGCTTAAGAAAACAGGAGCTAGCTTACAATGCTAGGCCATACCTACCCAGCGAGGTAGCAAGATCAGGCTTGTTACAATTAGTTTAGGCTTAAAGTCTGCAGAAGTTTAGTTACTCTATATGTAAACTGTGTAAATGTAGAGCAACAGCCTCTGGTTGGTTGATGCAGAACCAGGGTATATGCAGGAATCCTGAAGTCACATGTAATACTTTTTAAGACCTTTTTTAAGACCCTTTCCATACATTTTAAGACCTCATCGCAACTTCGAGTTCTAACCGGTTACATTGGCGACGCACTTTACCTCACATTTACTATATTGATTGTAAGATAGCACAACTAAACAGAGTGCAGACAGACTACTGAAGCCTCCTTTCCACATGAACTTCAACCTCTCTGTGAAGGTCAGGTTTAATGCAGTATGCTGCTTTTTTGCTTCTGTAGACTCTGTGCTCTTTCATTCCAGTAAAACTCCTCAGAAACCATTAGAATCCACTATTTAACCAATAAACAAAACAATTGACAAAACGTTGAACTATGAAATATATTAAACTTTGGTGAGCTTAAGCGGGGTAATGCCATAAAGGAGCTCCCTCACAAATACCCAGGGTTTAAATTGGGCTGGGGCTGTCCGGGGCTAAGCCCTGGCACATAGGACGATGCTCTGACATCATCCCCCTCACACATTTGTCATATGTTTACAAAAAACGATATATATGTTAAGACTTTTCTCGTTCTTAATATAGACTATATTAGGGTCGATATGTGTTGACTTTACTTTAAAATAGCAGATCTCTGTGACCGGATATAGTTTGGCTTAGACCCCGGCCCCACGTGAGTCTTCCGTTCACACGCATTCGATTCATTAATGTGTCCGTTCACACTAGACCGCTGGAAATGCTGGAAACGCTGTAGTACATATGCCAGGCCTGTAAGTGGCGCTGCTGCCGCCACAAAATACACCAAAAGCAGCGAAGAAGACCCCGGAGCATGGTTGCCCTTTTGTTTATTCTCCGCGGTGGACGGTGTGTTCTCCTGCTGTATTTCTCAGGTAGTCCACCAGCAGATGAAAAACACCCACCTCTCGGCCTCTTCCAAGGGACGAGGGAACCGTGCGGCAGAGTTTCCGTTAAAAAAATGTTTCCGCCGGTCAACATGTCTGTTAAAGTTTAAATCTTCCGTACAAAATTAGAAAAGTGCTGATCAGAGGTCTTCTTTGTTATTTATTGAGCTTTAAAACAAATTGATAACGACTCTGTTCTCTGTATAATAATATTTAATAAACGGTGCCTCCCTCTCTTTTCCTCCCCCTCTTCTGACAGCCCAGCAGCAGCAGGAGAAGTGGGGAGAGGGAGGCGGGCTATTTCATCGTTATCAGAAAATGATCATATATAGGGCTTACACACGGAGCCGTTGGACCCCCAGAACGTTGCGTATGCCGGTCTACCCACCTTGGACCCCCCCACAGAGTGGAGCAAGGCAACGAAACTTAAAATAAGAAGCAGCATTTTACGGCGCGCTATGCATGGGGCCGCCTTGAGGGGGATTCCCGACATGCAGGGCTCTCGACTAACTTTTTTCACCATCCTCCCGGAACCGTCCCGAAATACAATCTAAGCCGTCCCGAAATTAATGTGGACCGTCCCGAAATTTAAAATATTAGTTTTTCTACATTATCATTAGCTAGAATCACTCAAAATGAGCTTTAACATAAATAAAACATCATAAAAATCATTAGATGATAATTCATCAACCTTTTATTTGAGTAAATCAGTCAATCACATAAACAAAGGCCAAATATATTCAAACAAACACACAAAC
>NW_011338867.1:0-4689 GCF_000735185.1 Notothenia coriiceps | reverse complement strand
AGTGTCCTAAACTAACAATACAAAGTTATTATTGCATTGTATGCTGTGTGTACCTTGTGTGCACCGCCTAGTGGTTAAAGCACGTTATGGAATTATTTTTCTAACATGTTATATATATTTTCTTTAACACTATATTTTTGAAAGTTTTTTTTCTTTTCAAAGAAAAATCATACAGAATGTCATTGAGCAGTCAAATACATACTGTAGATGCAACAGTGCACATTTAAACCAGACTGCCAAAAAGCAGATCAAATATACCCCCCACCCCTACCCCAGCATGAAAGAAAAAACGGCAGAATTTTAATGAACAATGCAACGCACAGTTAAAGACTCAAGTGATGAGTCATGCTTGGCTGTGGAAATGGGTTTCAGAGCAACTAACAGTCACACAGCCCTGCCATTTTGTCGCCTTGTAAAGTTATTCTAATTGACATGTTAGCAGGAAAATATAAATAGCTTTCAGTATCCCAGCCGAGTTGGTTCAATATTTACTCCCCTTAAAAATCCAGCTAGTTATTGGCTTCATCTGCAATTAGTTGCAAATATTGCAGCTAACTGCAAATGTAGGTACCGATTTGGACTTTGTTCATATTTATTATTGTTCAGTGGGTTTTATTTTCATCTTATGGTCTCCATTTCATGGGTTTATGCAATTGTATTTTAACTACTATTGTCAAGAATGTTTTATTTCATCTTATTTTAAATCAATTTTGTGAGGGAATAATTCTCCTTTACTCCTAAAATATCTAACCTTTTTGCCTGTTGACGTTTATGACCAACCCTGAATCTGTTATCTCTCTTAAGGAATGGGAGGCTCCAGCTATGTTGATAAATCAGTTTATGACCGGTCAACTCTCGGTCACAAAATGGTTTATGGTTGTGGGAACGCTGGCTTCGAGGCCATTAAGGGTCAGACGCAAGTGATTCAGGGTGCCCAGCTGTTTAGTCTATCTCCCCAAATATGTTGTTTACTCTCTCTGAACTAGTTAAAAGGGCTATCGAGAGAGAGGCGCTACAGAATTGATGTGGCAACCCTCCCTTGCAGTCAGAACCTCTGGCTGCTGTGACTTGTGATATGAATCCTCCAGCCGATACTTGTAATAAACCATCAGTGTTTGACATCAAAGCTCCAACTCTCCTCGTGTCTCTCTGAGTCCTGACTCTCCATTGCTACAGAAGTTTCCCTTACAAATGTAACATTCAGTGATGCTAAACATGGCTGATAAAAGCAAAACCACTCAGTAAAGCTATAAGCTATGAACATGGTCTCCATTTGACCCTTTCAAACAAACACCGATTCAATAAACATGATAACATAATTACAGACAGAGCAATATCTCTTATATATCCGCCATGCAGTCCAGAAATTGCTGAAGCTTAATCCGACTGGATATTTGAATTGAGAGCAGATTTTGTAGGTTTAGCGAGTTGAGTGGCGGTTCAGTGTTATGTAATCACGCTGTAGCTGAGCAGACTGGTGATGAAACAGGCCTGTGATTAAAGGCTGTGTGGAAAGAGTGGAGATTATAGGAGCTGGAGGAACACACCTTTGGAAAACATTCACTGAGCAACATTACAAATATTTCACATCAGGAAAGTGGATGTGAAGTTCATATGTTTTTAAGGTGTTTTTTCTATGACTTAAAAAGACAGCTCAACAGACCTTGCTCAGCAGCGTGATACACTTCATAGCAGGAGAAGATCAGCTTTATTAACATTCATGTTGGCCCTTTTCCATTGATCCACCTGTGTTTGACTAGTTAAACTTGTCATATCACGGATCTATTACAAGACCTTTTGACTTGTCCTAAGCATCTGAGACTGATGCCCTGGTATGAGGATACAAAAGATCTGTCCTAAAGAAGCTCTTTTGTTCCACCATCTCTCTTTCCTTGGTGCAGATTTCACCTAGAAACCGCCTCTGTGGCAACGCTTCATGAGCAAAAACAGTTGTCCAGATCCAGGGCTGAAAACACACAGCTAAGGTGTAAAGCCCTTTAGAGACTTGACCCAGTCAGGACAGGGTTATAAAGCACCAGCAGGTCCCTGCCAGAGGGAACATCATGAGTCACTGAGGGGCAGTTTAAATATGACAAGAGGACAAACTCACCCTCCCATCTTATAGGCCCCAACGCCTCCCTGCCAGGCCCTGACAAATGAAGGGTCCGCCAGCAGAGACACAGGGTTGAAAGACCCCGTGGCGAAGTAAGGTCCCACTGGGCCAACGATCACAAAGAGCATAGCTTCTCCTGGCCGAGACACACCGAGGGAGGGCTGGAGGAAGGGCGAGGAAGAGGAGAGGAAGTTGGTACAACAGCAAGAAGAATATACAAGAATATAATCCAAACACAATTAACACCAGCTGTTTAATCACTTCATACAAGATGGGACCCGGCACAGGTGTCATGAATACAATTAGCTTCTCGGCTAAAGCTCACCTCAATTCCAATGAAGGTGGGTCTGATGTAGAGGCTAGCGTCCTGGGAGAAGGGAACCCACTCCTGGTCGACCTCCACCAGCTTCTTGATGCACTCCAACAGTTCTCCTTTATCAAACAACTACAGAGGAAAAGACACAAGGGCATTAACTGTCAAATAATACTATTCTATGTAAATGTTGGGCTGTTGAAAAACAGGTGAATTCCTCTAAAGCTGTAAAATATGTGCCCGGCGAAGGCATCGTTGTAAAACATGAGGTAAAAGAGGTTTGTTTGTAGTTTTACCTTAAAACTTAGGCTGTGAAACCTTTGAGAGTGGAACTATAAACATACAGTATTCTGTTTTACGTTGTCTATTGCAAATATGTATTTTCAATATAATTTTACTTTTCTATTTTACTACTTTAACTAAAATGTATCTTTCTCTATAGGTCAGCAAACTCATTTAGTAATATTATTTACAATACTGAAGCTATCCAAAATGTTAATTACTTTAGACACAAAGGGAAACAAAACAGTTTAGTATTTTTAAATGAACCTGTTTTCTTTTCCTTGCTGATGAATTACATTTATTTGTTGATGGGGTGTCCATTCTTCATTTTATTTTTGACCCTTTTGTTCTCCAGATAAGGATGTATTAATTAAACCACTGTGTAAGCAGACTTCCATACAGTGTACTGAAAGCAACATGGTTAGCTGTTGCTTTAAAAAAAGGTTATGTAGTTTTACACTGAGGGATGCAAACACACGTATGGTGAAAAAAGAGAGAACTATTCGAAGCAGGACAAAAACAGCGTAATATACCATCTGACAAAGGCCTGTGCTATAATGCTTCAATTGACTGGCTATTCTTGATAATATACTCATATCAATAGGAGACAGAGATGTTAAGTTATAAATTAAGGGTTTTTATTATTATATACAGCAGGGGTGAGAAACGTTTTTCCTCTCAAGAGCCATTTACAATTTTACAACATCCTCCGAGGGCCCGTTCAATTATTGAACGCAACCTCTGCTTAAAAAAAGCCGGGCAGATTTTCATTAAAAATATTTAAGTAAAATTCATCAATCTGGTGCACTTTGAGAGCAAAATGAAGAGATCTATGGATACATCCCTCAACACCCATATGAAACAGAACTGTAAGCAGATTTATTTTTCTTTATGGATATTTTAAAAATCACTCCCCTTTTAAACTGTGTTCTTGTTATTTTTAACAACTTTTTTTTTACTGTCATAGCCTATAGTATTTTATACCTGTTTTTAATTTAGTCTCTTATTTTTTTATAACTATAATGATCATATCAAGGTGTGCCTTAACCTCACTGAGCTGAGGTTATTTGAGCCTTGAGCAGTCTGTCAGGAGAGAGCTCTCTTCCACCTGATTGTTGAAAAGCTCTTTATATTCGTTAGCATAGCTAGCTAACCAGATGCTAATAACAACAGATCGTCACTGGGCTTACAACTAAAGACAGCCACGCAAAAACTGCGGCATGTGTACGGCTCCTCATGGGTACTGCAATATTTGAAGTACTGGAGCCGCTCCAGTGGAGCGGCGTTCGGATGCTCTCCGTCAGCAATAACGACACGTTACGCTCATGTTGTGTTCAAAGAACCTGTCCTTGGCCAGGAAAAACAGGCACTCGATTGTTTAATGATTTTGCGGTCTAGATTTCTTAATTTTTTTTTGAAGTCACCCACATCGGCGTTAAAAAAGCGGGAGGCACCGAAAAGCGACTCATTTGCATGCATGCATTAATGCACATAAAACATAATTTTTCTTCAAGAAATATCCAATGTTTTTCTTTCTTGCAGCACGAAGTAAAGACAGTACTCAGACTGTATGGCAGAGGTTCTTCATGTTGCATAGTTTCCATTGTGTCTTGAACTCTGGATTAAGTTTTAATGCGTTACGACGTGTTGTTCAGGGTAGCAAGCCAAAACTGGGCGTGCTGCCAAGCAGCTACATAACAAAGCAGAGGGTAAATGCTGCAGGACCGCAGCCTGTAAAGCAGGGGTCACCAACCTTTTTTAGGACGAGGGCTACTTTCAAAAAATAAAACAAGTCGGGGGCTACTTTTACTCCTCTTTTTTTGTTTTTTGCAGTGTATATATTTAGCACATTTTAACATTATTATATGCTTACCTTTAACCTTTGTGTGCTGTTTGGGTCTGTGGGACCCGTTTTCAGTGTTTACTAAAATAAAATGTATGCAATTTAATTATTTTAACCTGCTTTATTAGGGGGGTGGAC
>NW_011338866.1:0-5641 GCF_000735185.1 Notothenia coriiceps | reverse complement strand
TGTGTGATGTGTGTGTGTGTTGTGTGTTTGTGTGGTGTGTGTGTTGTGTGTGTGTTTGTGTGTGTGTGGTGTGTGTGTGTGTTGTGTGTGTGTTGTGTGTGTTACTAGCATTACTATACTTGTGGGGACCTAAGTCTGTTTACACAGTCACGTGTGGGGACTCGCCTCCCTTAAGGGGACAAAATCATTAATTTTAGGGTGAAGACTTGGTTAGGTTTAGGGTTAGGGTAAGGTATGTGTTGGTTATGGTTAAGGTTAGGATAAGTCTCCAGGAAATGCATGTAAGTCAATGTAATGTCCCCTGAAGTGATGTATGTATGCATAGTGTGTGTGTGTGTGTGTGTGTGTGTGTGTGTGTGTGTGTGTGTGTGTGTGTGTGTGTGTGTGTGTGTGTGTGTATTCTCACCAAAGCCAGACACAGTGCTGTTTGTACTGGATCTCCTGGGGGTCTTCTTTGCCTTGCTTCTGCTGCATCCCCAAATCAGCACGTCGACCCTGAACACAACACAAAGGAAAGCCATGCAGGGAATTCAGTTAAACTCAGACAAGACAAACATAGAGTTGGGATTGAAATGGTCTTGTATTTTAAAAAGGGACAACATGATGGCAAATCTTTTCAAAATACCCCCTAGACAAAAGTAACAGATAACCATGTAAAACAGATGTGATGAAGAGTTTTTGGAATAAAGAGGTGTCCCTGCCGCCCCCTACACTACTTTTAAGTCCCTGTGCATAATGATTACCCACTGCTAATACTAGCATGGGTCAAATGCGGAATCTTATCGCTCCCATAGTGGTTAGGAACGGCCCGGGTTCCACTCTGGGTATGGGAACTACCTGTGAGCGGTACCTGGATAGGTGCCAGGTTATCTCCTGAACTGCAGAGGTGCTCTTGAGCAAGGCACCGAACCCCCAACTAAGCTTAATAGAATAAGCTAAATGTAGGAGTCATTTAAAATAGAATAAGATAAAGAAAATAATGTAAAATGAAATACTGTACACTGTACAGTGAAATAAATGACTACTTGTAGGAATAAATACATTTGTGAGATGCAAACAGACCAATGGAGTTATGAAGGCACTTCACAGAGCTCAGGAGTTGAACAGTCTTATGGCCTGTGGGGTAAACTGTAATTAGACCCTCCAGAAAAACGCGATTCTGCGATCGCAGAATTTACCGCATAATCAGCAAAATGGCGCAGATTTTTAAAAGGCCGCATATTTATCAAAAGGCCGCATAATCCCCGCATTTTTCCACACAAAGTTGAGAAGAAAAAAAAGTTAACTCATCTTGACGTGACGTCATCAGCTCGCGCATCACAGAATGTAAACAACACTGTATAGAGTGAACGTGTGGAGCTCACACGATAGAGAAAACACCAAGATGAAAAAATCTAATCCATCTCATTTACCGACGAACATTTCTACTAAAGACCTGGCAAAAAGTGGGGGGAAACTATTCTGCACCCCGTGCAACTGTGTGTTGGAGCATAAGAGAAAATCGACGGTGACGACCCACTTTGATTCATTCAAACATTCGAAAATGCTTTCTGCTGCTGCGGACAAGAAAGCCAAACAACTCACGTTCACCGAGGCATCAACCTCCAAAACCCTTTCGAGGGCTACAAGAAACGAAGTGAGTAGCCTACAAGATTGAAGCTGGTCAGATAACGAACGAGTAAATGAAAACAGAATGAGGCGGAGAAGTGTGTGTGTGTGTGTGTGTGTGTTTGTGTGTGTGATTAAAATAGCCCAATTGCTTTCACAATAAATAAACATTGAATGTGTTTAATTGAATAGGAAAGGGGTTTAACGTTAGTGGCAGGTTGTGTGTGAGAGAGAATAAATAAGACAGCCCAATATTTAATTTTTTAAAATAATTTAATTTTAATTTCACCGCATAAAATCACATAAAAACCCCGCATGTTTAATCGCATAATCAAGGATTTTAGCCCGCATAATCAAGGAATTTAGCCCGCATAATCAAGGATATTTGCCCGCGTTTTTCTGGAGGGTCTATGTAATGGAGTATTAACCAATCCTTCTAGAAATATGATGTCACCAACCTGCAGGGCGGCGTGGAAGGCCCGGCTCATGAAGCCCCTCCAGGCCTGGGGCAGCAGGAGGGCCCGGTGCCACTCAGACGGCTGGATGTTCACCTGCGGAAACGACCAGCAGGAGTTTTAACTGTGTGAAGAATGTAATTGGTTAACATGAGGAGGAGTGTGAGGGCAGGATGCAGACGTACTTCATGGATCAAGGCTGCCAGGGTCAGCTGGTAGCTGCGGCTGCGGCTGACCAGGAAGCGATCCATGGCTCTGCCCTCACGGTCCGTCTGCACCGGCAGCTCGTAGCTTAGCAACAGCCCGGCTGCAAGAAGGGTTGTAGCACAGGTCAACAAACCAGGCAGTTAAGGGTGCTTCAGAAAAACGTTAAAATCATTAGGAAATGTTCAAAAGGTAATTAAAGTGACAAAGAACAGAAATAAAAATTGGGTTACAACGCTGGGTAAGACATAAATATAATAATAAATATAATTTTCACTAACAACACACACACAGACGGAAAAACACAAACACACTAAGCTGTGAGCGCGTAAGTCAGGAAGAAGCATAAAAATGTCAACCGTAATAGATTTGTTTTGACAGCTGGAGCCAGAGTTGAACCACAACAAGCTGTAAACACAGCAACATAGGATCAATGTATATAGTTGATAAGGCTAGACTGACATCTCTAGACCAAGCCAGAAAAGAGTTTTAGATTTTTGTTCCTACAGTTTTACTTCAGCTAAGCCGTCAACATTTGTTCAAGCGCTATTGGCAGGGCTTATATTCCAGAATCAAAAGGTCAAATCTCCTGAACTTTGTGTCATTGCACCACATTTGGTTGACATGTGTATAAATTACACTTTGGTGGCGCTGTAGCAATGATATTTATCTTTAAAGGAAGGATCTCTGACAGTCTGTCTGATCCGAACATCATATCTTTGTCAAACATGTAGGGGATTGACACAATAAAATACCAGTAGAATAGAATGTCAACACAAAGCATCAAACAGGAAGGTTCTGCCCACCTGCCAGGCCGGGCTTCAGCCCAGGCTGCTTGTTCTTCTCATAGGTTTTAAGCATGAAAGATGGAACTCCGGCCATTGTTTTCCCCTGGTCTGACCGCAGGTTGCCTCCCCTCAGGGCAGAGAAGTAAACCCCCCGAGGCATCTGGCTCATCTCCTGCTTCACCAGCGAGGTCAGGAAGATCTCAAAGGCTGGGGAGAAACAAAATCAGAGTCAGAGAAGAACATTTTTAAAATATGTCAGACTGAACTGCTACGATCAAACTGTAGCAGATATCCAACCCTTTTAGCAACAGTGTGCAATATACCCGTGTGCACTTTATTTTGATTTATTTACAATCTGTAAACCCCAGTGCTGTATAAACCATCACCAACTACTTCAATATTTCTATAGGGTCAAATATTTTTAACCATGGTGTACTTATCTGTTATTTGTTTGTGTGCATACTTTAAATATTCGTTTATACTAATATCTACGTCTACACTTTTTTACTTAATCTACACTAAACTCTTGCTGTTGTAATACCGTATTTTCCAAATTAAGGAATTCTGATTCTGAAATGTCCACAACAATCCTGGATATTGTCTGTCTGCTGTCACTGAGCTCAGTTCTGTACCTGGCAGGACAGACCCAGGGGTGAGAGCCATCAGCTTCACATAGGAGGGACCAGGAACAGAGAGGTCCTTCTCTTCCTCCTCCTTCTCCTCTTCATCCTCCTCATTTTCAGGGGCCTTTGTAGCTGGTCTGGCCTGCAGAGCAACAGAAGCATCAGAACCAACATGATGATATAAGCAGGTTATCGAAAAATCCCATAATATCAGATGCAAAACGTACTACCACCATTAGGATAAAGAGCTGTGGATCGTTTAAAAGGGCCCCATTATGGTCATTCTAATGTTCAAAATGGTATTTAGTGACATGTCTCCATGCTTAATGTTCAAAAAGCTTGTTATTTGTCTCATACTGCCTGTCCTGCAGCACCTCTTTTCACCCTCTGTCTGAAACCATGGCCCAGTCTGCTCTGATTGGTCTGCTGGCCGGCTCTTTATTTCAATATTTACCTTACACAATTGTAACGTTTCTTTTGATTCAATATTAGTTGTATTCACAGTTTACCTAGGTGTCATATTTGAGATATTTAATGTGAATTTAAGATACAATATCCCAAATAAAAGTCCGTACTACCTTTTTTTTCACAAATATAAGTTTGGTGCGGAAAGAAATTGATAAAATCTAATGTAATAAAGAGAGTGTTAGGAGAGGACAGCAGGAGTCTTACTGCTTCAGGAAGAAGATTCACTGTGTGGGCCTCTTCAGGAAAATCTGCCAAAGCTCTGTAGCCACAGCTGGCCACCTCTGGATCCTGTGACAGCAACAAACATCCAATGTTTTTTATCAAAGCTTTGTACATACAGGAGCATTTGAAATACAAGCACAATGCAGGGAATATAGATGCTTTTTAAACATGTCTATCAAACTTCAGTCTATCAGACTATTGGTGCCCTGAAAGCAACATCTGTAAAGCTGGATAAACTGTATACATAATATGTATACAACACATGTGTGCACCATCCTGTATACTGTGTGTATAACTGTGTGTGTGTATTACAAATATATAAGCCTGAGTAAAAAGCTGAATTTATAAATCCAGCTTTAGGAAAGAGCGGTCAATTCAACAGGTGCCTTACTTAAAGAGCAACTTGCAGGTTAAAGACACCAGTGAATAAATGTGTAGGAAAATGATGAATACACTAGATTTCCCCAAAAATATACAGAAATATACACTACAGTGACATCTGGCGTCGTTTTAGTAAGACATTTTCACTTCCGCATAAAAAAGCCTCCGCACGTGACCTCCCGCGTGTGACGTAACATGGGGGAAACAAGGGGGAGAGCGGCCGGTTTAACGTATGAATAACGGCCATCGGAGAGAAATGGAGCTTTGGTGTGTGGAGAACCAGTGGAGAACAGAGCAGCTGTCTTGGTGAGTGACCGGCGTTAGCATGTTAGCTAACGTCAGTCACATCACAACATTGTGAAGTTAGCAATCATATATCAGGCTATAACTAAAGTAGTATTGATAATATAGTAACGTTACTGGCAGCACTGTTGATACTGATCCATAACAGAAACTAATGCGCAAGTATCAGCCGTATCTCGCGTTACCTAATGCAACTCCACACTACGGTGCTGTGTACCGGAGGGGGGAGACGCGAGATACGGCTGATACTTGACGATCTGGCGGAGAAAGGTTGTGGAGCCTTCGTTGATATGTCGTTGTAAATGGCTTGATGGAAAGCAGGTGTGTAGTCGGGGAGGGTGAACAGCTGATTGCAGCAGGTGAGTGGAGGTTGAGCCGGGAGCCAGGAGTGACAGCCACCACGCACACACAAACAACACAGACAGGGGGAATCAAACAAACACAAAGGAGACGGCTGGAGCAGTACAGCCACCACAGCGTTACCTAATGCAACTCCACACACGGTTTCCTGATAAAGCTGTGGAGAGTATGTGCTGCAGGAAGGTGGATGCACAACGCACCCAGGAACGAACGCTAGCTCCGGTCCTTT
>NW_011338865.1:0-2869 GCF_000735185.1 Notothenia coriiceps | reverse complement strand
GTACAACATATAATAAGTACCCTGTATCGAGATTGATGCAAAACAAGTGATATTTGACCTTTTTAGAGAGATTTAGAAAAAAAAATTCTGGGGCCATTTGGGTGGATTTTTCATATCTCTGGCTCCCCCTGCTGGATTTTGATATGTGACATCTCTTTCTAACCGTCAGAGCCAATGGAATCGAACTCCCACATAGTCCTTATTTGGTCATGTGTGTGTATTATACTGCCGCATAGCCAAGACCGGAAGCAGCAGTCACTCTGGTGGCTACCATTAGCAGCTAACTTTTGCTCTGCGATTTTTACATAAAAATGGAATTATGGATTATAAATAAGACAAATTATTGCCCAGAAACTTTATCAACCTATGGATTAACCGATTCAGCCGCGTTTTTTCTCATTTTAATGCCATTGAACACGTCTTTTGATCAGATTGACAGCTACGGTGAGACGATCTCCCTAGAAGCTACGTAAAGGTACGTGTTGTGATGTCTGTCTTTGCTTCCCCTGTCGCAAGTTTGGATCACTCAGTGATGATACTATACCTAAATAATCTGTGGAACCTCAGCTTTAATCGGATATCTTGTATGTGCAGCTACGATAAGTAATAAGGGTACTTTTATCTTGAGTTCTGTGCCAATGTCCGTTAGCATTTTTCGCTAAGGGGTCATTTAGATGCTTCTTATGAGACTTGTGTTTTGTTTTGGTAAAAATGGTTTATATCGTCAGTTAGCTGAGATTATTTCCGTTAATCTGGTATAACACATTAATAGGTTCTTAAATATATTAAGATTCCCTGAGACACAGTGTCGTGAAAAAAAAACCCAGGGTCGGCCGGCGGAGGATTTTCGAGCTCAACTTTATCTGCGTTCGCCATTTCCTCAAATTACTAACTACATTTGAACACATGTGACCAGATCTCAGAGTGTGCCTCTCGTCCAATGAAATGACTTGCTCGCTCTATGACGCGTTGAACCCAATGTGAGCAAATTACTCTGGCCATTTCTCAATCGCGAGAATGCTTGCTTGGTAGCACATGTCTTCCAAGTCACTTGCTTCAGAAGCTAGGCAAGAATCCTTCCTGGCATTCGGAAAGCGAAGAGTGGAACAGGCTAGCAAGTGTGCAGGTGTGCGTCATATGAGAGGCCCCGCCTTACATTTTCCGCCACAGATTTGGGGAAATTGGTCCGTGCGCAAAGCATTGTGGGGATTTTAAGGACGCAAAGTCTACTCATGTGCAGCCTATAAATTACCCCAAAACCAAGGACGCGGCCTCGGTGGAATTCCAAGTATGCTGGAGATTGGAACAGCCCTTCGGATGAAGTAGCATCCTTGAAATATTGGCTTGGAAGCCAGTTTCCTCGAGATTGAGAAACGGCCAGAATTCTGCTGATCCTGATCTGCCTGTCGGATGTTCTTTCACCCAGAATGACCGTCTCGCTGCACATTATCCCTTACATAAATACACAGTATATATACTCACCAGGTACTTCTGGACCCTGGTCCACAGACAGTGAAACTCCTTCAGATCCAGCTTGCCGCTGCCGTCCGTCTGAGAGCAGCTTCAAGAACTATAAACTCTTATTTATTATTATATTATTACGATTTATTATTATATTATAATAATAAATCATTATAATATAATAATTATGAATGATTATTATAATATAATATAAATATGACAGTATAAATATGACAGTATAAATATGACAGTATGAATATGACAGTATAGAGACGCAGAAGGATACGTCCAACAGACTGATGATGTCTCTGCAGGTCTGAAGACTGAAACCGTCTGTCTTCACATCAGACCCTGAACACACATTATTATTATTATTATTAATAATAATAAAAGCTTTTATTGTTGTTGTTGTTGTTGTTGTTATTATTGTCGATGCTCTCACTCTGAGAAACCACTCTGTCCAGGATGTGTTGAAGCTCGAAGACGGAGACCTCAGAGTCCTGTAGAGAGACAGGTTATAGATAAATATATCATAGATATAGACAGATTAGAGAAGAGACAAGAGAAAAAAACACCCTGGATCTAGTTTATACCTCCATCAAGGGAGCTTACAAGGCTCCCCCCCATATGGGACTCTCTGATCACCTCACTGTCATGCTAAAACCAGCATACAGACCCCGAGTGAAAGGGTTAGGGTTACGGGCTACATCACCAAATGCATTGATGATGTGACTCCAGATCCATCACCATTAGGGCCAACCAGAAGCCATGGCTGACAGGAGAGGTCCTGCTGAGGGCCCGCTGCCTTCAGAGGGGACAGTCCAGCTGGTCTCAGAGCAGCCAGGGCCAACCTATCCCGTGGCATCCGGAAAGCCAAACTACACCCGGAAGATTACAGCTCACTTCAGTGACAGCAGAGACACACGGAGGCTGTGGCAGGGTATCAGGACCATCACGGACTACAAACCTCCACCACAGACCTGTGACAGTGACACCTCTCTGCTGAACAACCTCAACGGCTTCCTCGCACGCTTTGAAGCACAGAACAGCACACCTGCGCAGAAAACAACACCTCCACCCAATGACCAGGCTATATGTCTGTCCCCAGCACACTGTTAAGGATTAACACCCCTGGTCGTGTGCTAAAGGACTGCGCAGCTGAGCTCACAGATGTCCTCACAGACATCTTCAACATCTCCCTGAGCCAGGCTGTTGTTCCCTCGTGCTTCAAGGTATCCACCATCATACCTGTATCGAAGAAGACATCACCTTCCTGCTTCAATGACTACCCGCCCCGTAGCGCTGACCTCCACCATCATGAAGTGTCTTTGAGCGGCTAGTCATGAAGACAAATACAAATCCCGCCCCTCCCCCCATCGCTGGAACCGTTTTAGTTTGCATATTGAGC
>NW_011338864.1:289903-296979 GCF_000735185.1 Notothenia coriiceps | reverse complement strand
TTCCCCTCCTCGGCTCCTCGGCTCGCATCTCCTGTGGGCGGGACTAAGTATCGAGGATAGGAGTCGAGGAGGGGAGTCGAGGAGGGTTTTGGCTAGAAAGGATCCGTCTAGTGTAAATATGACGTCACGTTCTCGTTGTAACTCTCGTTGTAATCGGAGCGGCTCGGAAACACATCGACAGCAGTAACATGATGCAACATACACATTAATGCAGCAGCAATATTAATAGAGAAACATCAGACATAATAGTAAAACACTGCAAGGGAACATTTTATTGCACCAGGAGCTATCTTGGGACTTTTACTGCGACAACGTTGACTTGCCTGTGAATAAAAAATAAACCATAGTGTTGGTGATCTACAGTGTTTTCATTCTTCTTTGAACACCAGCAAGACCGCTAACATCCTATTTCAACAATCACATGTAATTGACATAATTAATAGATAGTTTAGCTTCTCATCATCATTTGCTGTGGCCCACTGATGTTAACGATCGTAACTGAAAGGCTGCCTGCCAAACGTAAACATTCAGCCACGTGACATTCAGCCAAACTCTCGCGAGAGTTTTACACAAGACGGATCCTTTCTAGCCATAACCGGTTGAGAGCTGCTGATTTGCGTCCAACAACAATATAAATCACATGACTTCCAGGTCCTGTCTTCTAGTCAGCTGCAAGTAAAAGCGACAAATACACTCCCAGGTAAAGTCTATACGTTTACTATTGTCATTGTGTTTAAATACGACAATTATACAATAGATAGGATTCAATGCAAGTGTTTGCCATAAAGTTAACTTTTTTGCAGGTTGTGCAATAAAAAAATAATCTTAACGGTCGCGGCATGATGTATTTATCTTGATGAGTCTAAAGTCTGTTTAAGGTGTGTTTTGTCCTGATTTACTTCGAGGCTGAGCTCTTTTACACAAGCAACCCCTTTATTCTTTTCAAGTTTAGTTTCTCCAGGACGATGAAGCTGATCATCCTCAATGACTACGACCAGGCGAGCGAGTGGGCTGCAAAGTACATTAGAAACAAGATTTTAATGTTCGAACCTGGCCCCGATAGATACTTCACTCTGGGGCTACCCACAGGTGAGTAAGAACTGCCAACTCCATAAATATGTGTTCATTTGTTTCAGATTTGAGTGCTTGAGAGACAGAGTGTCATAGGGTTTTAAGCAGTGTTAATCGATCAATAGATAACATTTTAGGACATTATATTTCTTAATTCCTCTGCAACAAAGTTAGGAGAGAAACGAAAGAAAAAAAATGCCTGTATAAGTATAGTACTTTCAACTCTTTTACTTTTGCTTTGTAACCTATTGCCTTCCTTCAGGGGGTACCCCGCTGGGTTGTTACAAGAAACTGATCGAGTACTACAAAACTGGAGAAATCTCCTTCCAGTATGTAAAAACGTTCAATATGGATGAATATGTAGGTAAGTGTACATCAGTCTTTCTAGCCAAATTAAATGTGTACACATTGAGGAACTACTGAAATCTTTGATTCTGCTAAATAAACTGTCACAAAATCCTGTATAGGTATTCCTAGAGATCACCCGGAAAGCTACCACTCCTTTATGTGGAATAACTTCTTCAAGCACATAGACATAAAAGCAGAGAACACCCACATCCTGGACGGCAACGTTGCGGACCTGCAAACAGAGTGTGAAGCCTTTGAGGAAAAGATTACAGCTGCTGGGGGGATCGAGCTCTTTGTCGGAGGTCAGGAGGTCACAGTGCTGTTAATGAACATACTATAACTACACATTTCAAATGTATGCTCAATCCCATTTCCTACTCTTCCTGTCCTGCCAGGTATTGGACCAGATGGCCACATTGCCTTCAACGAGCCTGGCTCCAGTCTGGTTTCCAGGACTAGGGTGAAGACCCTGGCAAAAGACACGATCGTGGCTAATGCCCGGTTCTTTGATGGGGATCTGTCAAAGGTGCCTACAATGGCACTGACTGTGGGAGTGGGCACTGTCATGGACGCAAAAGAGGTTAGAAGCCTGGATGAATGTTAACCATCTGTCCTTTATGTGTTGTATGTATTTAGCTTCTGTTTTATGCTTTATGTTTCAGCAAAATCTTGAATAAACCAGAATTCTTAGCTGCAGTGCATTGCTCAAAAGTCTTGATATCCTGATGCACCAAAGAAACACAATTGCAAATTGCCTTCGCTCAGTAACAGGTCCCATTTTCGATTTATTTTCAGGTCATGATTCTCATCACCGGGTCGCACAAGGCATTTGCTTTATACAAAGCTATAGAGGAGGGTGTGAATCACATGTGGACAGTGTCTGCGTTCCAGCAGCACCCACAGACTGTTTTTGTATGTGATGAAGACGCAACCCTGGAACTACGGGTCAAAACTGTAAAGTACTTCAAAGGTGAGACTACATCACAAAAGGCTACAGCGCTTAAACCACTATATTTCACATTGAATAGTTAACCAACTACGTTGCATTAAGCATACATATTTACAAAACAAGCATGATTCACAGAAAACATGCTGGTTCTTGTTCTTACTTTAGGGATGATGCACGTGCACAACAAGCTGGTGGAGCGACCTCCCTCAGTGCCAAAGAAGAACTGAAGAGATCCTGCCCAAACCTTGTGGATTCATAAGGCATTTTTTCCAATATAACACTCCAATGATTCTTTATATCTTCCGGCGAAGATACATTGGCGAACATCCAGCAGTGCTTGGAGTTTACCTCAACTAATCTTTGTATGAATAATCAGGTGCTATTCAAATTTGTATGTGATTCCTAAACAGGTTTGCTTCTCATTTCTTTTTAATAAAGTGTATTTCTTTGTATCTTTGTGTGTGATTTGGGATAGTCAGGGTTGTGGTTCAATGTGTTCCTCCTGTCTGGTCCCATGACAGCAGGGACTACTAATAATGTGGCCTTCAAGTGCTCCTGGTAAGTGTTTATTTTCCAGATTTGTGCTGTGAGTAATGGCTGTTCAAAACTATTTTCATTGTGTGTTTGGAGAACAGAGGAGAGTAGAGTCCTTTAGTGCCAGCAGGAAGGATATAACTAAGTACACCCCATATATTTAGGTTTTTCTATTTTGTTATAACATCCTTCTCCTATACATTTAGGCACACACTATAGTGTTCTTTATCCATCATGCACAAAAATAACAGCGAGCAGTCATTGGCAATGAAACCTTGGGTCTAACAGTCCCTTCAACAATGCTTATTTGTATAAAAATAGAATATAACAACCCGAGAATCTAAGACATGACAGTGGAAGTATATATATATATATATATTTTACTTAGTATAGTATATAGTACGCATTATATATGTACATGTTGTAATACGAATATAAAATAATACACATTTTTGGTTAACAGTATTTTAAATAGATCAACTGAATGTAGACAGCAATGATTTAAATAAATAGGCCAACTGTGATAATATATATATTTTATACAGACTGCAGTGGAGGAAAAAGTATTACGATTCTTTACTTAAAAGTACTAATACCACACTGTAAAAATACTCAATTTCAAGTAAAATTACTACATAGAGAATTTTACTTAATAAAATTATTAAGTACGATTGGGAAATATACTTAAAGTACTTGGAGTAAAAGTACTCATTGCAGTAAAAACAAATAAAGCAAAAGCAGAAAATCACCACATTTTTTTAATTCTGGAACTGTGAAACATTTTAACCAAAACAATCTTAAATCATATCTATTTTCTGTAAAACCACTTATGGTTTAAGTTAATTAAATATAATGTTGGATGGTTTAATCTATGGCAAATAATCATATTTGAAAGGTTTTCAAAATTTGAATTTATGAAGTAACTAGTAAGTAAACAAACAACATCTGAGAAAATAAGTTGTATAGGTAAAACATATAACGATAATAAATATAAACTATTTAGCATTACAAAATAATTGAAGTCAAGTATTTACATCACATTTCAATTTAAATATACAAAGAACCTAACAAACTTATGACAATGAATATATGACTAGAATGTGTACCTAAGTACAGCACTTTAGTAAACGTTCTTATCTTTCCACCAATCCTGACTATAGTTCACAGTGTTGTATTCAACTATAACTTGTTCATGCACAACACCTTGTAGTGGAACATTCCGACAGCCCCTGAAGGCAGCGCCGTGCCGCGGTGAGGAGCAGCGCGAGGAGGAGAAGGAAGGAGATGGCCGACTAAAGCCAACGTTACCTCTGCTACTCCGTTGACGAGATTTCTTATTCACAACACATCTGCACAGTTGGAGTGGAAAGAGGACGTGTTAAATCTTTCACTCCTCTCCCACAATGGCAGAACAAAACAGCAACGTCAGATACCAAGAGGTATGTAGCAGTCTGCTGGCACGATAACATGTAGTTAGCTAACAGGTAAAGCGTTAGCACAGCGAAGCTAACAGCAGTCAACATTAGCCTGCTGCTGTCACTGATAGGAAAACAACCAGCTCACATTGGTTTACGGGCGAGCCTTAGCTAGTGATAACACATCGTATGTCAAACGTCAACATGTCTCACCATGTAATGAGCTATAATCATAAATTATTCTCATGTAATTTTAAGCCTATGTGACCCATTTTGATTTAGCAGCTTAGTAAATGAGCATCGTTAGCTAGTGTTGGCCTGTCAGAGCAGGAATGCAACGCAGTGTGACTTTGTCGACCATTGAACCAAAACCAGAGGTGGAAGAAATACTCCGATCGTGTACTTCAGTAAAAGTAGAAATACCAGATTGTAGGAATACTCGATTACAAGTAAAAGTCCTGTATTCAAAAATGTTATTCGAGTAGAAGTACACAAGTATTAGCAGCAAAATATACTTTGTACCAAAAGAAAACGTACCAATTATGCAGATTGGCCCATTTTACAATCGTATATGTTTTGATTATAATTATTGATGTGTTTATCAAGCTGTCAAACGTTGAGCTATTTTTAATTACTTTATTTCCTGCTGGGTAGCTTCTGAATTCAATCCAGGTTTAACCAAAGTCCTGTTTAAGTGTTAATCATATTGTTTATCATTTATCTATATAGAAAAGTAACTGAAGGCACTCCATACATGTAGTTTAGTAAAAGTACAATATTTACCTCTGAATTGTAGTGGAGTTGAAGCAACATAAAATGGAAATACTCAGGTAAAGTACCTCAACATTGTATTCAAGCACAATACTTGAGTAAATGTACTTAGTAACTTTACACCACTGACAAAGACTGTCATACTACCTGACTGCTGGATGATCAGTAACACAAAGTCCTGTTACAGAACATGAGCTCATTTATTGACATCAATGCAGGTGATGTGTGAGATCATAAGGGCACAGTTCATAGTTTAATTGGGGTATGTTGTTATAAAGGTGCACTAGACTCAGGTTATTGTGTGATTAATACTGCTGGAGTAGTGCTTTAACTGAGCTAACCCTTGCTAACAGCAGATACATTTATTATGACCACTTGTTACACAGTATATTCATCTAGTGCACCATTCTTGTGTATATATACATACATACAGTGGGGCAAAAAAGTATTTAGTCAGCCACCAATTGTGCAAGTTCTCCCACTTAAAAAGATGAGAGGCCTGTAATTTTCATCCTAGGTATACCTCAACTATGAGAGACAGAATGAGAAAAAAAAATCCAGAAAATCACATTGTCTGATTTTTAAAGAATTTATTTGCAAATTATGGTGAAAAATAAGTATTTGGTCACCTACAAACAAACAAAATTTCTAGCTCTCACAGACCTGTAACTTCTTCTTTAAGAGCCTCCTCTGTCCTCCACTTGTTAACTGTATTAATGGCACCTGTTTGAACTCGTTATCAGTATAAAAGACACCTGTCCACAACCTCAAACAGTCACACTCCAAACTCCACTATGGCCAAGACCAAAGAGCTGTCAAAGGACACCAGAAACAAAATTGTAGACCTGCATCAGGCTGGGAAGACTGAATCTGCAATAGGTAAGCAGCTTGGTGTGAAGAAATCAACTGTGGGAGCAATTATTAGAAAATGGAAGACATACAAGACCACTGATAATCTCCCTCGATCTGGGGCTCCACGCAAGATCTCACCCCGTGGGGTCAAAATGATCACAAGAACGGTGAGCAAAAATCCCAGAACCACACGGGGGGACCTAGTCAATGACACTGCAGATTGAGCTGGGACCAAAGTAACAAAGGCTACCACATAACACAATACGCCGCCAGGGACTAAATCTGCAGTGCAACGTGTCCCCCTGCTTAAGCCAGTACATGTCCAGGCCCGTCTGAAGATTTGCTAGCAGGAGCAGTTTAGATGATTCCAGAATGAGGATTGGAGAGAATGTCATATGGTCAGATGAAACCAATATAGACTTCTTGGTAAAGACTGAACTAGACTTGTTTGAGGAGGAAAGAATGCTGAGTTGCATCCAAAGAAGCACCATATCCTATCTGTGAAAACATTGGGGTGGACCAACATTTCATGCTTTGGGGCTGTTTTTCTGCAAAGGGACCAGGACGAGCTGATCCGCTGTAAAGAAAGAGGGATGAGATGGGGCCATGTATCCTGAGATTCTGGGAGTGACAACGGGGCGGCCTCCTTCCATCATTGCAATGGGCATTTGAAGTGAAACGTGCTGGGTCTTTCAGCATGACAATGATCCAAACACAGCCGGCCCGGGCAACGATAAGAGTGGCTCGTAAGAAGCATTTCAATGTCCTGGAGTGGCTAGCCAGTCTCCAGATCTCAACCCATTTATATCTTGTCGATGGCGAGTGAAAGTCCGTGTTGCCCAGCGACAGCCCCAAACACACTTCTTCTAGAGGAGATCTGCTATGGAGGAATGGGCCAAAATCCCAGCAACAGTGTTGTTAAAACCTTGTGAAGACTTATCAGAAAACGTTTACTTCTGTCATCTTACCAACAAAGGTGTATATAAAAAGTATTGAATATGATACTTTTCGCTCTCTCGATCCAATTACTTTATTTTGCCACGCAGTAATTTAAATAATGTGGGAGTCTTAAAATCAGACAAGTGTCGAGTTTTCTCGGATTTTTTTCTTCTCATTTTTCTTTTTTTTTTTTCTCA
>NW_011338864.1:282926-289858 GCF_000735185.1 Notothenia coriiceps | reverse complement strand
TGAGATTAACTTTTGTTATTGACCAAATACTTATTTTCCACCATAATTTGCAAATAAAGTCTTTAAAAATCAGACAATGTGATTTTCTGGATTTTTTTTTTCTCCTTCTGTCTCTCATAGTTGAGGTGTACCTAGGATGAAAATTACAGGCCTCTCATCTTTTTAAGTGGGAGAACTTGCACAATTGGTGGCTGACTAAATACTTTTTTCCCCCACTGTAGATAAATATATATATATATATATATAGGCCACTGGATATCCCACTCTCCCATTGGTCTTGTCTGTTTGCCACATATTTTAATGTAGGGATGTTCCTCACATTGATGCTTAATTGCAATAGTTCACAAGTAGTCCTACTCATTGACTTACAACTTTGTCTGAATGTAATACAAAATGCAGTGAGAAATCTTGCAGCGATAATTACATATATAAGTATCATCTATTATGTCCCAATATATATTCTGTATGAATGTTTTCATTAATAGGAGCCAACAACTTGAGGTTTCCTAGATATTGTGATTTAAGTTTGATCCTGGTTGTGTTGTCATTCCTCCAGCTGGTGAATGAGGATGAACCGGCCCAGCTTTCCCAAGAGGGGGCTGCCCAGGACGCCCCCCCACCCTACAGCAGCATCGCTGCAGCAAATGCAGGTTAGGAACTTTCCCAGCTCCATTACTCACTGCTACAAAACTCAGAACACACAAGTTAGAAGTGGGAGTTGTATTGAAATCCTTTCATACCACAGCCACCACATAGCAAGTTGTGCATCAAAAAGCAACGAGACTGTAGTAATTGCAACGAGAAAGGCAATCCTGAAGAGTAGTTTCACATTAATCTCACAAAGAAGAGTCGAGTGCCCTGCATTTTAGGGCTGCTCGATTATGGCCAAAATCATAATCTCGATTATTTGGGTCAATAATTGATATCAAGATTATTAAAAACGATTATATCCATTTACTTTGAAAACATCCATTTATTGAAAAAAAAGATGTGAACAGTATGTTTTTAACAGTTGATTAACCTGAACTTTAGGTATAATTCAACTGAAAATAATTAAAAAATAATCATTTTATTTCGATTATGTTGTTTTCATAATCGTTGCAGGCCAAAATTGTAATTGCTATTAAAATGCGATGAATTGAGCAGCCCTATCGCATTTAGCAGAAAACAATGTCACATCCTTTATTACAGCCTCAACCTGTATGGAATATATTTGAAGATGTTTCAACAACTGCAGATACTGCTGACTACTGTAAATGCTATCAGTGCCTCAGATGTTATCTGCTCATCATGTGTTTTTTTATGTGACACATTATTGTGCAAAGAGAAAGCAGCCATCTATTAAATAATCAAAAAAAGGTTAAATATACATAATTTCCCACAGAGATCTCAAGTAAACCAGTGCCTCATAGCAGAATAAATGTACATTCTTTTCATTGCCCTGCTGTAGCATTGTTAGCCTTGCTCTGAATAATGCATACGGGGGAGTATCTCGTGTGCAAAGCCTTTTAGAAGGATCTGATGTTTGTAATCTCGCCTCTTAAGAGGGTAAAGGTCACGTGGTTGCATTAGTGGGCGTAGCTTTGAGCGTTTCTCCTGTGAGTTTATTGATCTGGTTCAGTGCTGTTTGTGTTTGAAGCTCACAAAGAGCATTCTGGATTTCTGCCAAACGACCCAGATAAAAGTCTTGGCTCGTATGGGACAGAACATAAACAGTAATGGACACAGATAGTACTAATGTCTTTCTTCCTGCTGTAACTCATCCCTCCCAGGTCTGCTCTTATAATTCTCTGCTGCTGCTTTTCTCTCTGAAGCAAGTGAAAGTAGATGTTTATCACAGCCGGTATATCAGTCAGCATGGAAAAATGGCACTTCTGCAGTTAACATCAATATTTTAAGATCAATCGATTCCATATCAGAATCAATCTTTTTTTGTTAGACAATGACTTCATAATCTGTGATTGTGTTCTTTTATTTGTGTGTGTCTATCAGTGGAGATAACAGATATATATATATATATACTAGTGTTTTATTCTGCTTATAAATATGTGTGGGAATTTTACATCTAATGGCAACTCATCTTTTATCACTTGCAACTCTACGTGTGGAGCTTAATACTCTTATGTTAAAAAAAACAAAAACATATATATATTCTCTCGATCTAGCTTTTTTTGAGGGTGATGAAACACTTAAAATGGCACAATCACTGGGTTGCAAAATGGAGTTTGTTGGATGTATTTTCCAACTGACCACCACATGTATTATAAATATTCATGGTACATGATCAGTCGAAAACATATCTAACTCGCATCTATACCAATAAGGTTAAACACCTTTAAAACTGCAATGACAAGGAGTATTTTCTTTAGTTTGAAAGTGTAGTTAGTGATTTTATGTTAAACATTAGCCCAACCTTACGTAAAACAATCGCTAAAGACCCCGCAATAATATATTTTTACAAAGTCAACTTCATTGCGAGTTTATTCTGATAGGAGACCTCTGCACCGGGATGAAAACCCATCTGCTTGTTACCTCCACAGCTTTCTTTGAATACAAGGAAGATGGCAGCAGATTTCCAAACCCCCCCTCCTACAGTGTAGCCACCACCCTGCCCTCCTATGATGAAGCTGAGAGGAGCAAAGAGGAGGCCGTCATCCCCCTGGTCCCTGGCAGAGTCACGGTACGCTGATCTCACATTTAGAAGTTCAGACTTATTCCTTGTCCAGTATTAATACAAACAAAACAGATTGGCCGTAAAGCGTTAGTAATATTTCTACATGTTTCTTGTTTCTCAGGAGGACGACTTCGTGGCCAGGGATGACTTTGAAGACGCTGACCAGCTGAGAATAGGAAACGACGGCATCTTCATGCTCACCTTCTTTAGTAAGAACTCTTTAACTGTTGACGTGCATTCAGTTTCTTTTTCATAGAGCCAACTTATAACCAGATGGTATTAAGTTATTCATATATTTCCAAAAATCTGCTTACTGAACATAACAACAAATGCTATCTCTTGTCCTTGATCATTTTGTGTGTAGCTCTTGTCTGATAAATTATTTTCTTATATGAGTGTGGCTCACTCTCAGAGGCTGTTGCATAATGTACTGGGTGTAAATGCCACGCTTTGGTTTCCTGCAAAAGACGGAGGAGGAGAAGAATGTGTGCCAGTCTGTTTGACGACTATAATACAACTGACATCTTGGATAGAAATCTCCTTCTGTCTGTTAATCATGCTCTGAAAATGACATATTATCCCTCTTTGTTCTGTCACCAGTGGCATTCCTCTTCAACTGGATCGGCTTCTTCCTGTCGTTCTGTTTGACAACCTCAGCCGCCGGCAGATACGGAGCCATCTCCGGCTTCGGCCTGTCCCTCATCAAATGGGTTCTCATTGTCAGGGTAAGAGCTATGTACCAGTGTTCAGTAAAGGTGCAGGACTACTAGTTCTTATCTTCTTTACTGTACAGGGATGCCCAAACTCTTAGAAGGGTCTCACGTAACCTACACACGGTTCCGTCGCGTTGACGCTTGCCGGTGGGCGTGTGGCCCTTGGGGTTAACGACCAATCACATTAATCTCCCGCACCGACACACAGAGCACGCGGTTTGATTGGCTAGCGCTTGTACGGGCATATGATTTTATTGGCTGGCGCCTCTGTCGACGCTTGAAAAGTTGAACTTTTCTCAACTTTCCCCGCGAGCAATGGAGGCAAAACGAAGCAACGGAAGTTACGGAACCTCAATTCAGTTGGGCAAAGCGTGACGTCACCCCATTCAAAGTGAATGGGAAGCGTCTCTGACGGAGATGTGTAGGATGCGTAAGAGTTTATGGATCATAGGTTGAATTTGAATCATTGCACAGCTACTAACAGGTATTTCTCTTTGTCTTTCTTCCAGTTTTCTACCTACTTCCCTGGGTACTTTGATGGACAGTACTGGCTGTGGTGGGTGTTCCTGGCCCTGGGTAAGTGAGACAAATTATTCAACATTTTCTTACTTTAAATATAAAATCCTTTAATTTCCCACATGATGTTACTTTAAGGTGATTGTCTTGCATTGATGTGTTCTCCTGGCGCTGCAGGCTTCATGCTGTTCGTCAGAGGCTTCGTTAACTACTCCAGGGTGCGTAAGCTGGCGGACCCCGCGTACGCCACTCTGCCCCGGACAAGGGTCCTCTTCATCTATTAGAGGTGAGGGGCTCACACTCCTCCTGGTGTGTCTTCAGAGACATGCGCACCAAAATGATAATATTAAGGTTCAGATGGGTATGATCTTACCCAAATATCTGAACAAATTGAGTTGCATTGTGGGTGCTGTAGTTTTTACAAGGAAAATAGTGAATAGAATACAAAATATAATATCTGTGGTTCTCCTGTATTCAATTCAGATATTTTTCCGTCCATCCTTTATCCAATCAAAGATAAACTGAGCATTCTTTTAAAAAATGTTACTGTCATATATAATTATTTTAAGAAAACATTAAGATAAAAGATCCAGTGTGAAGAATTTGTGGCATCTTGCCATTCTTAAAAGGGATTTGCAGAACCTACTGTTGCCTAATGTAGAATAAAATAAGGAAAGGCCCTTTTTTTTTTAAAGACGACAAAAACACATACAGTGGATTCTACACTATTTAAAACATACTTATGGATATTATATTCCCTTTCTGCCAATAGATTCCTCCAGACCGTCACGCTGGCCCTTAAAGGGACATTTCTGTTAGGTATTTTAGCCGGTTTTGATTATTCATGACAGGAACATTTCCTCGGGGGACTGCTCAGCCTCTGGGGAGACCATGATGCAATTTAACCAAGCATTCATTTCAATTCCGTGTTTTCTGGGTGTACACATGACATGATGTTAACTTAAGTAGTATTGCATAAATCTTGTCAGTCTGCATTATTAATGAGCACAAACCACAAAGTATGTCATATTAAAACAACCCTGTAAGACTTGATTTGTTCATCTTTCTTTATCCTAAATCCAGGATGTTGGAAGTTGGACTGGGCGAGACCAACAGGAGCAGTCACACTGAGAAGAGTTTACAAGTTGAAGTGAAGACACTCAGCCAGAAATCAGCCTGACGAGTCATAGACGAAGACGACCCTCCATGAAATATTCAGGAATTATATCACTTTGTTTTATTTTGTTTTGAAACTTTATTAATGGAAAATGGTGAACAGTGATAGTCCCTTGATGTACTCATTAGTGGCGAATGTTAAGTGCTATTTACATCTCTGTCTGTAATGTATAAGTAATGCCTTATATCATTTGAAAGTAGCGTACGAGCATGCATCTGCCCTTAAGGTCAATTCATAGGGAACGTCTCATGTTGGTGACACATGAAGCCAACAGGTTTGAATTATTACAAGGATAGATTTACCACAGCATGCAACACTGTAATCTGCACTAATTATGATTTCATCGTGACTATTATAGGCTGTCTTTGGATAACACATACACTTAAAAAGCAAGCTCTCATTAGGCTGTAAATGCTGATGCAGCACATATTTCACTCACCTGTTGGCTTTAAGTAGTGTTGCTCTTTTGTTTAGCCAGGAGGGGGCAGTGTTGTCCATTGCTTTTAGGAACTGTTCATTGAGGGCATGTCATAACGAATCATACATGCTTGTGATTTAAGACACACTCAGTAGAGTTCATTAAAATTACATACATGTATCACAAGTTAGGATCTTGCCTGTTTGCTATTATGTCGACAAAAATCAGGTAAAACCATCCACCTTGGAAATGGAATTTAATTTGCAAATCTGATTTTAGATGATCAAATTTCAGATTTTAAACGTGACCAAGCCAGACACGAGACGGCCAGAAAAGCCAAGCAACAAACCCTGGAGCGTTTCGGGTTGATATTGAAAGGATTCAGAGTTCTTGGTCAGTGGCAGGCAGCGAGAAAGATGATTTGTATGGGCGTGCGAGCACATTTTATGGTCCATGTCCTCAAAAAGCTCATGCAACAGCCTGACCTTTCCATGAGTCGTCAGTGAGTCAGCATCTTGTTCATGTCGGTGGAAAAGCACAGAAGAGTCTGTGCTGTCTGGGTTTCAGCCGATAATGATCTCGCTCAGACACTTGAATCAAATCTTCAAAAAATAACTCAAATTCCATTTCCAGGTGGTGCTTTTGCCTTAAGATTTAATTGGTAGATGGGGAAGCTAGAAGCTAAATCAGTTTTTCTCATCATTTCTTATTCTTTTTTTAAATGATTAATAGGGTGTAAGATGTTAGCTTTGTTGTGGGTATCAAACTATATCAAAGAATGTTGTATGCAGGTGCACTTTTAGAAACATAACTAATAAAACCCAGAGGGTGTTCATCATTATTTTAAATCATAGACATATAAAACAAGGCGTGACTGACGCAGTGGTTTCTGTTTGATATTCAGTAAGGAGAAGGTTTTCCAACCATTGTTGTCAGTCTAAATAGATTTTAGCCTAGTCAGTTATCTTCATACTTCTGCCATGGCTTTGACACAGACACATTTAGCTTATTTCTATGTGATGTAGAGCTACCACCTTGGGGTTTTGTTGTTATGAAACTGTACAAAGTTCGTTTAGTGTTAAATAAATGTCACTTTTAATGCGTCATTTCTGAGTTGTCTGGATTGTGTTACCCATGGCCGTGCGAAGTAGGGGTGCTGAGGATGCTGCAGCACCCCCTGATGGAGGACAGGGAATCTGCACGTCCACAAGATTAAATGGAAATATAATACAAAAAAAACTAATTTTCGGCCTTGATGTAACAACATTCATAATTAACTAAAGATAACACCCTTTTCACCCCGGTTACATTTTCCATTTGCCCTGAGAGGCTCAGTGAGGTAAAGGACTCTGAGTGTAATAACTTACATTATACAAATGTAATGCAATATATAGACTGTTTAGCTTAGCTGATCAGCAGCCTATGAGCTCATTC
>NW_011338864.1:267669-282886 GCF_000735185.1 Notothenia coriiceps | reverse complement strand
TCATAATTAACTAAAGATAACACCCTTTTCACCCCGGTTACATTTTCCATTTGCCCTGAGAGGCTCAGTGAGGGAAAGGACTGAGGGTTTAGACAGTTCACTTCTATCTCAGTGGGTCTCAAACGGTTTTATCACAATTTATGTAAACAAATATTTCCANGGCACACCTTTATAATTATTAGGATAAATAAAAACAGGTTTGAAATCATTCCAATGTATACTATAGACAGTAAACCAAAAATATCCTTTAACACTGGAGAGATTAAAAAATATGGATAAATAAATGTTAACTAGGTAAAATAAGTTATAAATGAACAACAAAAATAAAATATGTTACATTTATTTGTTATTGGCTATGGTAGGTTATTAGTTATGTTTGCATACTTATTTGATTAATAAAATAACTCCTAACACTGTCACCTACTTTTATTCAGGTCATTGGTGAAAACAAGTGTTTCATATTTCTTTGTGACACCTTTTCAATTGATAGTTTTCCTTTTCTAATCCCAAAGGGTTGATGCAGAAACATGTAAATTAGTGAGGAAGCAAAGCACATTGTTAGTAGTTTATTTATAAAACAGTTCAATCACAAGACATGATGTACATGTGCATAATAAGACACTGATAAATAGATATAGATATCTGAAGATTGAGAATATGTTCCCAGACAGTAAGCAGATAGTTTAAAAAAAATACATTCATAGCATGACTTCCAAAAATCTAACAACATTCCCAATCAATGGGTTACAATAATGTTCCTTTAAAGTAAGTGCAATAGTTAATGAGAACATTTGACATTTATAATAATAAAACATATATATATATATATATTTAATTAATTTTATATAATATTACTATATTATATAAAATGTAGTGTGTGGCGGGACATCATTTACGAGTATTGCAATGCATATGGAATATTATTGCTTAGTGTTTTTCCCATCCCATTTAACATTTTCAAATGCTGCTCACTTTGAGAACCACACATTCAGCTTTAATCAGTGATTTCATACTGGTTGATTATTACTGTTTGCTCTTTGCCCTGCTGCCAACTAAAAATGAACTTTTTTAAGTGGAAAAAATATGACAACATGCAGTCTTTTAGCTTTAGCTGGTTAGTATTGCATAACATTAACATTAAAAGACGTTGCAGCTTCGTCTCCTTTTGAGCTTGACTTCTTAGTTGTTCTCATCAACCATTCCCACACCACTCCTTCAGGTCTGGCGCTGTTAGTGAACTCAAATGGTGGATGTTGATGAACTAAAGCCTCCTCTGGTGCCGCTTCACATTGGTTCAGGCTGAGTTGCAGTGTGTGTTGAGTGTCTTCGCTCAGTCACACAGCTGCCGGGGCAGAAAGAAGATGGCCTTCTGGCCGATGTGAGTTCTTGAACCCAGTTTAGGTTTGCCGTTCTTTTTCAGCCCGACATACCATTTCCTGTCCTGATATTTCTGAGGCATGTATGTGTTGTAGTGGTTCTCCTCCAACTTCTCCAGGAAATAACACTCATCAGTGACTGTGGGCTGAGAGATAAACACAAAAACAGCTGACAGTATTCACTGGGATCTAAATAGTTGGGCTTGAGATTGAATGTTTAAAAATGCACAGACCAAGGACAAATTTATCATTTACAAAAGATAGCTTGGAAGAAGCATCTAAGTATGCATAATTTGCCTTAATATGTTATCATGACATCATCAGGTTTATTGCAGATACTCACTGAGCTGTACAATCTGCCCTCGTCGCTCATGGCCAAATATCTCCCGGCTTCTGTTCCTTGGATGACCACCACACCTCTGTCCACAGCTTTGAGCTTCAAAACAACTGAAAGGAGAACAAGTTAAAAAAGAAAAAGAAAAACTATAATATGGCAACAGCTGAACTCCATGAACACGCCTCAAAAAACAAGGGTCACAAAATGGCACCGACTCATGGACACTTCATCAAAATTACATTTAAAAACAAAAAAGAGCAAAATATGGACCCACAGATTTTGATACATATTGCAATATAAACAAATACATTATCACGAGATAGATAGAGAAGATATTGCTATAAGATGTTAACATTTCCATAAGGTATAGCATAAATGTAATACACATATAAGGTATATGAAAAATATAATAGAGATGGGTAGAAATGTAATATCACACAATGGTACTGTAAAAAATACATATAATTATGTTTAACAAGTAGGAGTTAAATATAATGAGTAAGGGGTAGGGGAAGGATTGGTGCCAGAAAAAGGTTTTAATGGCTCGGTTTTTACGTTTTTACTGATTTTGAGGTCACATATAGGCACATAGAAACAATGAAGATTTAAAAAGCACAAGTTGCAAAAACTGAATAAAGTCTAAAAGCCTCATCCATATGTGGGAAGGTTTTTGATTATAATGACTTGCATGTTATTTTTTATTACATTGGCGGAAATGGGCTTCCATACAAGCTACTGGGATGTTGCTTCTTCAAACCATTACGGGGCAGTAGGTAGCCCTTTGAAGTGTGACATTTCTTTCACATTTTCTCCTTAAAGGACTTTATTATATGCACTTAAAGGAAGTACATGCATCATGGTGCAGCCCTGCCCTGCATGTACAGTGCGCTGCAGTCTTACTATGCGCGTCCCCGTCCTCCCTCTGGCCCTGCACATTCCCCTCGGGGAGGATCTGCAAGTGATGTCCGCCATTCATGCAGTACAGCCGGGTTAGCCGCCTGCAGTCCACCGCCTGCTCTTCCTCCGATACAAACATGTCCTCCTCCGCCATCCCGCTCATAGCTAACACAGCTGAGGAATCAACAGGGAGGATCTGCAGAAGTTTGTGTTTCTGTGAGAAGAATCAGCGGGCTCGCTCCCCTGCAGCGGTCAGGTGTTTACATGCACGTGAGCGAGCGTAGAGGCAGCGGGGTGCGCGTGCCCGAGTCCGGTCCCCATACAACCGTGATGATTTAGTGTGATCGCTGGCACTGAAAGTTTAGTTATGTTACTTTCTTTAATAGATACTTAATTGGGTAACATGTACATTATTGTACCAAAGGGAACTCTTTCCTGAGCATTATTACATACAAATGCATCCAACTTTAAACAATGGCCTACATTATCTTTTGTATTAGTCCCAAAGTCTTGGTTTTCACCACGTCGTGCGACCTGGTGATAGCAAATGCAGCATTGTATTACTACAGTGGACAAGTAGAACACCTGTTAAAAGTCAGCTGTTGGCCTACATATCATGTGACTTAACGACTCAAAGGCAATGCAGCATTGTTAAATGGAAAAGTAAGGGTTTATTGGATTTTATTCCAGATTTTATTTTATAGGAATATTTTTAACAAATGAAAAAATGTGCAGTTTATTTGAAATCTTGAACAGCTTAAATATCGTGTGACCCAGCGACAGTATACATTTAGGTTTGTCAATTCAAACGATTATGAACCAGTTGTCAAAAGTGTATTTTTATTTGATGAACAAGTGCGTACTGTAGCAACAGAAGTATGACAAGTGGATGTATAGGCTTGTATAGAGAAGCACCACACACAGACGTACAGTTTGACCTTTAATCAATGGAGGACAAGATCAACAGGAGACACACTACAGGAGAAATAATACAGAGGGGTTGGTATAGAAAAACTATTATTTGGAGACAAATACACCACGTTCTTTACAATGGATTATATGTACAAATTCAAATTTTTAAGCAGAACAAAGTTTATTTTTAGAGAAAGCATATACCAGTGAAACATGTTCGGCCCTTGATATTTCAGAAATGTCTGCATATGCTTTATACAAAATAGATTTTCAAACAATATTTGGGTAGTGCAAATTTCTTTTTTTAGATTCACGCTGGTTGATTACTTTCACAAACAGTTTGTGTGAAAAGACTGAATCCTATCCTATTCACAGTATTACACAATTTGACCAAAGCTGTCACGTAAGAGTAAAAAGATGTGTTTAAAAAAAACAAACAACGAACTTTACATTTGTTTTCTAGTAGCTACATAGTTTAAACCGACACGTGTTGAATTTGTCTGTGTTTGCTTTGGTCACCTTGTAGTCAAACAAAAAATAGGCTTTGTGTTCAGTCCGTGTAGACTTATTATTGACAAAGTGTATTATTTCCTGAAAATCTGACCTGCAGAGATATTGTTAAATGTAAATCTCCTGTATGCAAATAGCTTATACTGGGAAAAAAAGAGGAAGTGACCATATTTTGTAATGTGATCATGACAGATGAGCTGTCATTTCTATTGCATATTCAGTTGTCCTCCTCAACAATGTACTAAAAAGTAAATAAGAATACATTTGAGCTATGAGGCAAGTGTGCGATATACATATTATATATAATCCTGTTAAAATGAGCAGCAGCAGTTTTGGATTCACTGAATGTGAAAGTAACCCATGAGTAATCACTATGCAGTTAATGAACATGGTTTTGAATAAACATCTGAAAGAAAAATAACTAGTATATGTTTCTGAGGCGAAGTATGAAAGAGATGGTGGCAGCACCTTCTTAAAACGTTTGCAATCCTGACAAAAACATAAACACACACACCCTAAATCACAGAAGCAGAAACATTTTGGGATGCAGACACACTCTTTTTGGTTCTTGAAGTCAGGACATAAAACATGGACAACCACGCACCGTGAGAATCATTTCAACAACCTGAGCATGGGAAGCGGTTCAACATTTATAATGACTGCTTTCTTGTTTGTTGTTGAGATAATCTAGCAACAGCAAAAACTATTTGACATTTTCCATTCTTAAGTGAGCACTCTGTAGTCGCTCAATTGACCTATGTGTCCAATTCTTTTAAACTGTCAAGAGCATTTTGTTTACAATTCAAATAAATCCCCTTTAGGGCCAACATTCATGTCAAAACCTGGATTATTTCTGTGCTTTAAACACACAACATGACAAACTGATCTGATTAAAATGGGTTAAAACTCCCACCCACTTACACAACACACAAAGAAAGGGGTAATGACAGACCTACGGTATTCTGTGTGATTTCAAAACACATCCGAGTGCCTTGTATCACAAACAAAAAGTAATCGCTCATCAATGACGACCTCAATCACAGAAGCTCATACATTTCAAACTTAAGTATAAGCTTCAATACTGGGACTCGTTTCCTGCTTTCGATGCAAACACTGACCAACTTCCGGCATCACTTAAAGACAGACAAAACAGGTGTTTGGCACTGAAAAAGTTCCCAGAGAATAAAAAGGATCGATCCTGCCAGCCTCCCGGTCAGTGACGCTACACTTTCACTGGGACACGACTCTATGAGGTGACTGAGGCTTAGTGCTTTCAAACATGGGGGCTCCACTGGCTAACAGACAGACGGGTAAGCATGTGGACGCACAGACATTAACACAAGGTGCCTACCGGGCGTTAGAAGAGCAGAAGGCTTAAACAGGAGGGGTCAAAGGTCAAGGAGGTTCACAGGGGGATGAATCTGCCAACGCCTGATCCATAAAGCAACCTGGCACACAAGCCAGTTTAAAGGAATAGTTCAACATTTGCTCTTTTTAAATTTTATCGCAGGTAAGACTGACCGTTTAATGACGTTACAGCCAGGAGCTATTTAGCTTAGCATAACAACTGGAAACAGCTAGCGTGGGTTTGTTTAAGAATACGCAACCATGTATACACATATTATGTTGTTTGGTAAATCAATACAAAAACTAAAATACTTTTATTTTTTTGATAGCGGTTAAGTGTCCGACCATCTTCCTTAGCCCGAGCCAGGCCAGCGGTTTATTCACTTCCAGTCTTTATGCTAAGCTAAGCTAACTGGTGACTCCAGCAACATATCTACGGCATTAATCTCCTCTACAATAAATCAAATTAATGCTTTTCAACTCATGTCAAACTATTCCTTTCACAAAATAGCAAAGCAACAATGCAAAGGCTTTTAATAATGAAATATCCAAAGTCAGATGCTCATTGCAAGCGTGGATATACTGTCGCAGAAGGATCATCAGTGGCAGAAATATGACTGCAGGTCGGTCAGTTTAAAAAAAACTATAAAAAGACGTTTAAAAATGAACGACGGCTATTTCCCAACCAGTTTAAGCAACATTAGAACCACAGAAATGAGTTTGCTGATTAATAAAAAATGACATAATCTTGCAAACACAATAAAACACGCCCTCCCTTCTCTGATTGACAGACGCAAGTATCTAACACATTCCATAATTAGACTTCTGGGGCACGAGGGGGGGCTAACATAAATATGAAAGCCGGCTATTTCCTATAGAAAAAGTTGTATAACTTCCATCTAAAGTTATATAGTAAAGACTGATTCAGCAGAACAGTCTTTCTTCACAGTCTTTTAAAGCCTTAAGCTGGGTGCAAAGTGCTCAAAACACAGTTAAGGAGTTGAGTGTGCGGCAGAAGGAAGCAGGCTTCAAATATTATTTCTTAAAGATAAGGATCATTTCTACACACGGAGGGTGGGCCAAGCAGCCACTTCTTAAGATAAACACAGCCGTTTAATAAAAAAGGAAACGGCATGTAACATAAAAAGTACAATCAGCATACGATGAAGGTATACCATGGTGGGCTGAGCAGGAAGAGGACATGGCTAGGATGATATATGAAGCAAAAAGGCACATATTATTTCCCTTTTGTAAAGACGTGTGTAAACCTGGAGGAGGTCGGCCTGTGGGAGGAATCGTCTAACAACAATCCAACAGATTGTTTCTTTTGTCCAAGGTATCAATAAAAGCAATGCTTTTCAGAGTTTCTCCCCATGACTGATAAACATTGTGTTACCGACTCCTCTAACAACTTAAAGAGGAGCTCACAGTCTAAGAGCCTACGTAAGAGCATGTTGTTAATTAAGCTTCGCCCCTTCCCAGGTAACAACGATCTGGAAAACTGTATAAACTGTTACAATTTGAAAATGTAGAAAATACTATCAGAACCTATACATAGATATTTATTTGATCTATCGTCGCTATGGTTCTGTTTGACGGGATGAAACCTGAGACGACATGGATGTAACCTTTTATCTCTTTGTGATAATCTCTAAACACACCTCTGGTTCCTACACTCTACACAAAGTTGCATACTCCCTCCCACAGACATCATTCACTCCTCGCCTTGGATCCTCGGTCCGTACATCGTCGCTCTTCGGGGTGGGGGGGTTGGGATCGGTGAGGAGATGATGTGGAAGAGGGGGGNGGGGGGGGGGGTTTAAGGCATTGTGTCCGTCACGGGGCCTCTCCTCTTCCATCATCTCTGATGGAAGAGGAGAGGTTTGACGCTCCCGGCCTTGAATTTTGGTAGCTGGTTGCTGATGATCTCGGCGAGCATCTCCGGGAACTCCACGCTCAGGGATTTATTCACAAAGGTGTAGAAGCAGAAGCTCAGCAGCCCACCAACCATCTGCAGACACACACACAGAGGAGGGGAGGGGGTTGGAGGATTCACACAAAGACACATTCAGCATTTGGCATTGAGAAAAAAAGGGATCTTGATATTGGCATCCAATCTATCTGATCTCTCCCTCGATAGATCGTGCTTACCAAATACAACCATCATCTAGAGCAGGGGTTCCCACACCTTTCAGCCCGCGACCCCCAAAATAACTGACCCCCCGCCACATGAATTGTCAACAGGGGGGAATGTCTATGCACACGTTATTATTAATAATAGTAATACAAATAACAGTGTTTCTCATACATCGACATACAAACCCCACAGACCCTCAACTCCGGTGTGTCTCACTCATTAAAGCGAGACACAGCAGGCAAAAACATCGTTTTTAATGCACTGGTCAATTTTGATATTTTGATTCCATAACATGTTTTCTTTCAGGCATTTGGAAGGAAAATGTACAAAATACACATTTAGTTGTCTATTTTACTATAGTTTGTCTATTTGCGTCAAACCACTGTTTGCACCATGTCATCAGAGGTATCGTTGGAAGGCTCCGTCTCTCCACAATCTCATCGGATCCAAATATGGTCATTTCCTTTGTATCAGCAACCAACCGTGAAAGTACAAAGGGGTCTTAAACCAAAAAACTAAATCTCATTGGCTGGTGTCAATTTCTGTCAACGTGATTCGTTCAGATGCGTCACGTGGTGTGCTAAAACACTTTATTTATTTTATTTAAATCTCAAAATGGCAAAAGAACAGCGGGAGAAAAACCTTCCAGTTATATTCCTATCAATATTCTGAAGGTTTTTACAAAAGGGTTTGTTCATATATCAGTCATAGCCTGAATGATATACCATGTTATACCTAAAAACATGGCAAAAATTTGTATTTTCTGATTTAATAAAAAGAGATATCCAAAATCCCATCTGTAAAAACTTTAGATNTGCCCCTACAAATAGAAGCAAATTATGTGGGAAACATATTAATAATAATTAAAAATAATAATTGTTTTATATTTAATAAAAAAAAAAAAGTTTTTTAATCATCTCGCGACCCCCCCTCGGGTCACTTTGGGAACCCCTGATCTAGAGCAGTGGTCCCAATCACTTGTATAAATCAACCTTAATACAAATACATTTCAACCTCTACATTTACACTTACTGTCAGTGAAGAATAATAACATTAAGACTTCTAGCAGCTCAACATCTTTGATTAAGACTAGAGCTTGTAATGAGACACTTGTCTTCCATAAGCTTTGATAGTTCTGGGGGCAGGACAGCAGGCTTATGAACATTTATTTTAAAATGTTTTTAAGTGTGGAAATATATTGCAATCCCTAATCTTTCTACGTACCCCCTGCAACCCCCTCCAGCACCCCTAGGGGTCCCTGTGCCCCCGGTTGGGAACCACTGATCTAAAGCCTTTTATAAATCAGAGTAACATTAAAACTGTGTGTATAAATGAAGGACTGCTTTCCCAGAAAGCACATGCACAGAGATCCTCGACTTACAGATACTGCAAGTCAAGGTCACTTAGAACCATGTAAATGATTCAAACTAACAGAACCGAATCGAGCACAGACGGTGAATCACTGTTCAGTGATTAAAAACATGATAACATGGCTTCCTGATGTGTTTTTGCCCCCTGTACCTCGTGCATGGAGTCCAGCAGCTTGGTGAGCTGGTAGAACCGCTGCCAGTTCTGGCTGGAGTTCTCCTCGCGCTTCACGATGGCTTTCCCCAGCTCCTTAATGTACGACATCCGAATATCGTCGAACACCGCCTGGCTCTTCAAGCCGTCCTTTGGCACTGCGGGAGAGAGGGGGGGAAACTGAAAGGTCAACATCTGGGACACAGATAAGGACAATGTTCGGTAAATTGCAGAGGAAGTGGGACATTCTTCAAACTTGAAGTGATCACGTCGGGGCAGTGAAGGGCGGCAAAGGGCAGCTGATTAAAATGCATCGGGTCATTTTCACGCTGCACTCCTCCCAGTGATATTCAGCAGCAGAGCGCTGACAGCTGCCAGAACAAAAGCACCCTCAGGACGGCTGCGTTAACTTTCGGCGGGGCTAATTATCGTATTAAATTGGTTTTTAATCTCTTTAATTATTGAGTTTTTGTTTACATCTTTAATTTCCCTGCTCTAGATGACCTTAGAGATAACACGAGGAGCAGTGATGTACTCGTGGTGAAATTAGGTGTGTGTTTTAGTACATCAGAGCGAGCCCTGAGAAGATTCAGTTGTTCTTTACGATACCTGCACGTCAGTCAGTGAGTCGTTAGAGACTGATGTTTGTCCTGTGCATACATCAACGTCTTCCAGCTATGGAGACAGTATTAGATTGGAGGAATACGTTTTATAATGATTGAATTAACACAGTTCATTCTGTACTATTTCTATTCTATTTTATTTGTATTTACTTGAACTATTTTATCTGTTGTATTGTGTTGCACTGTTGGAGGAGCCTGTGACCTAAGGTTTTCATGTACGTATCTACACTGTAGCTATTTACGAATGAGAATAAAAGCCTTAAAGATGGTGGAAGAAGCTGCACGAAGGTGAAAAGTCGTACCTGTGCTGAGCAGCAGCAGCACCTTCATGCACAAATACTCGTCGTGGGAAACCTGCAGGCGGACGAACTCGCTGGAGATCTTCAGCATCTGCTCGCACTGGTCGGCCATGTAAGGCAGCTTCATCCGGTCCCTGGTGGAATTCAGAGGGAAACGGTTAAACAGCTCCTCGAGTCACAGTTGATGTATAACGGCTGTGCGGTCTCAATCTGGGAGGTGAAGCAGCTCTCTGTAGATTAAACGCTCAAGGTCTGGCTCCAAACTATTTGGGCATCCTATTTGAAATCATTGTTCCAGAAGGTTGGGAGTGCACATTTCAGATGAGCAAGCGTCTTCTCAGTGATGAAGTAAGTGTGGGTGAAAGTGGGGACAAACGGAAAAAAAGTCTTGAGATGTATGCTTAGGGGTTTTGGTCCTTTGTTTAAGTCAGGGGTGGGGAACCTCCGGCCCCCGGGCCGTAGACGGCCCGCGAGACAATTTGGTACGGCCCTCGAGGTAATTTATAAACACATGCAAAAAAGAAAAAAAATTGAAAAATCTAGACCGCAAAAGAATGAAACAAGTGAGTGCCTGTTTTTCCTAGCCAAGGTCAGGGTCCATGAACACATCACGAGCCTAACGTGTCATCACGTGGTATATGTCTCGTCCGTCTCGTCTGATAGGGGTGCAGTTCTGAGAGAGAACACCAGAACGCCACTCCGGCACTTCCAGAAATTGCAGTACCCATAAGGAGCCGGACACATGCCGCAGTTTTTGCGTGGCTGTGTCTTTAGTTGAAAGCCCAGTCGCGATCTGTTCATCTGTCATACTGATCATACAGTCAATAACTTTGTTGTTATTAGCATCTGGTTAGCTAGCTATGCTAACAAATATAAGAAGCTTTTTTTTACAACCAGTGAGGTTAAGGCACATCTTTATATGATCATTATAGTTATAAAAAAAATAAGGGAGTAAAGTAAACCGGTATAAAATACTATATGACAGTAATAAAAAGTTGTCTTAATAAACATTATACAGTTGAAAGGGGAGTGATTGTAAAATATGCCATAAAGAACAATAAATTGCTTACGTTCTTTCATATGGGTGTGAGAGACTGTATCCATAGATCTCCTAATGTTGCTCTCAAAGTCACCAGATGATCTTTTGACTTCAACAGTTTAAAAAAAAATTCCCGGGGAGGCTGCCCCCGGCCCCTAGAGGAGGTAATAAAAAAGTCTAACCACCACACATATATAACGGAGCTAACAAGTTTGAATAGAGAACCCTCAAAGTACAGTATGAAACAAAACATGCTTGATAGTCACACTATTTTCTTTGTATTTTCAAGTATAAAAAAAAAAAAAGGTCAAAAATACCACAACAAAACCAAGATACAATAAGAATGACAATAGCAGTGTGTGTTTCGGTCATGGTAAAATTATAATAGGAGATTAAGAGGTTAGACTGAGGTTTCTATATACATTGAATTATAATTAAACGGAGATATGGAAAAAGAGGGGTGTAGTAATGTTGGTGTAAAAAATCCAAATTAAAATAAGATGAATATAATTTAAAGAAATATATGAGCTTTTGATACACAGGGTATCACTATGACTTGTTTTATCCAAGAGATATGCCTCGGGGTGGTATGAATATGATGATGTATATATTAAAAAATCCTCGATTAAGCCTCTTTTTCGCTTAGATTTGAATATAATAGCTCTCTCAACAACCCAACTTTTTGTATTACCCAAGGTTGGAATGCGTTTGTACTTCTACTATACCATTATTGACAAAAACAACAGAGAAGAGACAGATTAAAATATCAAACGCAAATATATTCAACCAACCAATCCGAAGAGAGAGAAGCTGCTAAGTTGACCCGCCCAGGACTTCCGCCGACTCTAGAGGAGGGTGATTAGGAGTTTCGCTTTCTTCCACCATATCAACATAATATAGAATGTACCAACATTGATGCGAATAGGGAACAATCAAATCAGACTATATGAAATATTAAGAATATTTAAGCATTTACTTGTGCAACACCATTCTATGTGTGATACACTAGTAAATTTTCTTACTCGTTTCTTCAGATTTGGTTTTTTTTATGAGGTTCGATTTTGCTCTACCCTCGCTATAGATACTCGTGTTGCGCAAAATTATTATATTGAATTTATAGCGAATGCGCTGAAAGAGGAAGTCCTAGGCATATTGAGAAAAACCTAATGCAGCCTATTCGTAGTCTGCAAGTTAAACGAGGGAAGGTTTGCTTGTTTTTCCTTATACAAACAGAAAGCTTTCAGTACTAAGCACAAATCAAAAACAAAGGATAGAAGTGCTGAAAAGGCAGAGTCAAGTACATTTTGTAATGAGGACGTGTGATTTTTAGTAAAACATGTTTTTTTAAAAGCAGAAATATACGGTTTCCGACAAGAAATGAACAAGGCACTTGTCGCGGCTCTTCGGATGATGCAGGTAGTTGTAGAAAAATAAGACATTTTGGAACACGAAGCAGAGACTAGCTCGCATGTCCCATTGATGACGTGGAAAGACAAAAAAAAGGTTTTTGCCTCGCACCGCACAAACTCCTTCCCGGTCATATTACACGTTGATATTGAAGACTAAGAGAAAGTTTTAAAATTGCAAAATTCATGACAAAAAAAAATATGATATCCCATTTGAACACGAAGGGCGCAGAAATATATAATCTGAACCGCAGAGTATGTATTCTCAGTCCAAAACTCTCCGATCTAGTGTAGATAAAAACACAAAGTGATAGACAATGTTTCGTCCAAACAGACACTTTTCACAGCGATTAGTGTGAAGAAAAGAAGCATTCGTCTTTTTTTCAATTTAGGGTTTTTTTGAGGCATATACTGATAACATAGCAAAGATCAAACGAAATTACAAAATAATAAATGAGATAGACGTCAAACTCCAGACAAAAGAAGGAACAAACAGACTGCTCCAAGACTGCAAAAACCGTTCAAGATCCCAGCTAAAATAGACATAGATACGCGGATTTGGACGCAAGTTTGTAGCGTTATAACAGGGGATATGAGACAAGCATCGAGGCTCTATTGCGAAGAGTGTATATCATTTATTAGTATATATAAGATAGTCATGAGAGCTACATATGAAAGGACTGAAAAGAGACCCAAAAATCAAGGATCTATTTTTATGTTTATTTCAGTTATGAGAAGTTAGATTTTTGTAAAATTATAAATGTGTCTTTTGATCATGTATTGTTTTAAGTCTTTGTTATCTATTTCTACGCTTTGTTTTTTTGATTTTTTTGTGCTTAGAATGAAGCCAAAGATGATGAGAAACTGAGACTAAAAATATATTATCAAGCAAAAGGGACTCAGGAAAAATCGAAACCGGCACCAGTTTATAGAATCACACGCGAGTATTCAAAATTGTCAAACAGGAAAGAGGGGGGGGGCCCATAAATTTTTTTTTGCAGCGCCCTTGAAATAGTGCTAGATGGCTTTTAATATTTTGCGCCGGGGATTTGCCTTTTTTCGCGAGTAGCTCTCCACACACTAATCAAAAAAAAAAAAAGACGGCGCTTTTCTCTCTCGGATGCTTCTCTCTCGCAAAACCAGGGCGCGCAGGATTGCACCATCCAAAGACCTCTCTCTGACAATTCTTGAGAAGGAAAAGGGAAAAAACTGAATAAAAAAAACCCCAACTTTTTTGATTGTTTTTTAAGGAAAACTGAATCGGGGAGCCCTCAGCTGGCTTTGTGGGAGGCGCGAAGGCACGCTTTTTTTGAAAAATAGTATCTTTTTAGTTTTCTTGAGTGCGCGGGAAAACTTGGGAACCCCATCGAAAGCCCCAAAAAAAGGAAAAAGCTTTGCACTATTTGGAAGTTATATTTTTAAAAACTTATTTTTATATTATAAATAATAAAATAAAATAAAAATAGCTGTGACTACGGGAGATCCTTTTGCTCTCTCTCCCCCCCAAATAATCTCTTTTCAAATTAATTTTTCACCCACATTGTAGGTAAAAAAAACCAACAAAGAATATAAATCACACTAGTTGAGAAAATCAAAATTTTATTTGCTGGAGCAAAGACTCAAAAAGTACTTTAGTTTTTAGGCTCGCGCTTTATATTGTATTAATTAACATGGACGTACACCTTTTTGAAGTGGACGGAAATAATAGGTAGGCTTGTGGGTTTTGTTTACGTTTGTGGAGGGGATCTACTTATGACTGTCTCTTGTGTCCTTACTTTTTTTTTTTGGAGGATAAAATTAACCAATAAAATTTTAAACTGTCAACAGAGTGAGTCGTTTGTGCCTCTGCAGAGAACCAATCTTGTGATCACCCTGTCAAAGCGCTATTTCTTATTCCATTGTGCGAGTTTCTGTTCCCTTTCGAGAGGATTTCACTATGTTTCATGAGGTATTGTCTTTCCGGGCCCCCAAATAGAAAAATTAAAAGAGAAAAAATGAAAACACGGTTTTTTCAGTGAGCGCTCTCGGGGAAACCTTGTTCCCTAGCAAGCTTGTGGAAGCCGAGCGCGCGCGCCAATCAACACAAGCGGCCTTTTGGTGATCATCAAAATACTCGTGTTGTGCAGAAAGACTCGTTTTTTATTCAGGGAAAATTCCCCAGCGCAAAAAATTCTTTTTTTGCATTGTTAATAAAGAACGCCCCCACGATTTTGGGCGCAAACCAAACCAGCCAAAAAAAAAGGCAAAAAGCTTTTTTCAGAATAATCCAAAAAAAAGAGCGAAAATTAGAGAAGAGAGAAGAGAGAGAGGGTCCAAAAGTTTTTTTTTTTAATTTTTTTTTTTTTTGGGACACGTTGTTCTTTGAGGAAAAAAGGCTTTTTTTTTTTTTTTTTCAATATAATGGAAAGGGCTGGGAAAAAAAGGAAAATCGGGTTATTTTTTTATTTTTGTTTAATTTCTGTTTTTTTTTCTCAGGAAAAAGGTTTTTAGGGGGGGAAAGTTTAGTTTGCGTTTTTCCCAAAAAATTTTATGGGCGGAATTCATACGGGTTTTCAAAAATTTTGTTTTTAAAGGGCAAAAAAGTTGTGGGGGGGGAACTGGGGAACTAAAAAAAAAAAAAAATTCAAAAGCCCGGGGGACCTTTCTTTCGGGGGGGACCGGGGGGCCCCACTTTTTGTTTTTGGTTTCCGCGGGAAGTTTTCTTTTAAAAAAAAAATTTTTGGTTTTTTTCCAGGACGGGCGAGGAGAAGTTGGAGAGAGGGATTTCGTGTGGTCGTAAGTCTTTTGGTCGCCACGCACAGTCGTTTCTTAGG
>NW_011338864.1:261018-267432 GCF_000735185.1 Notothenia coriiceps | reverse complement strand
ATCGAAAAAAACATCAACGTTTCAGTCAACCCACATCACCCGCACCTGCGCCCCCATGCCGGCCATGGGGGTGAAATAAACCTTCCGCTACTAAAACGAAAAAAAATTATAGATCTATGTAGATTTTTAAGTAAACGGTCACAATAGTCAAAGTTCACACACAAACCAACATTGTTTTCTCATCAGGAAATGCAGACCGGCTCAAACAAAAGATTTTTAAATCATCATCCTCACGATCATTTAATGTATCATATGTTCGCCGAATTGACATGAAAGCACTAATAAATGTAGTTTCATCCACTTGAGTTTACAAAAATAATCGATTTGTTTTTATATCACATCCGACGGGAGGAAATTCAGCAGCTCTCACTACCGATTTGTAATCCTAATTTAATCATCATCTTCACCACGATCATTTATGTTTATGTTCGCCGAATTGACATGAAAGCACTGACAAATATGAATATACTGTAGTCAACTTCATTAAAACGTTATTAACGTGCCTAAACTCAGTAATTCACCATTTCTACGCATGACAACACACTTTGTCCGTGTTTGGTTCTCTCGCCGCACAGTGAAGCGTTCCCGCATTGACGTCACTTCCGGCTTCCCCCAAAACCTCAAAATGAGTCGAAGGAATTTTCCCGCGATGTTCGAAATTATTGATATTTATCGGAACGGTATCGCTTTTTCTTTTTTAAACTGACGGTTCGAGATGACTAGTAGCCCAATATTTCATTGCACAACAGTTGTTGGGTTCGTGTCACAGGCTCTTTAAACAAACACATGTATGCGTTTGCTGAATGAGGGAAAACTGAAAATGCTAGGCTGGAAAATATCAGTGAGATTTAAATGAGGGTAAAAAAAAAGGGCCAGGGATATGCATTTCCTAAATGAAACTCTTAATAATCGTAAAATACTGCCATATTTGATCTGGAGGATTTAAAAGGCGGTACTATTTTTGTATCAAAATAAGGTTTATTGATACGTACTCGTTGATGACGAGGTCTGGGGCGAAGCACAGCATGTTGCCGTTGCACTGCTGGTAGGATCTCCAGCCCAGGCCGAAAGACATGAGGAAGAGCCAGGAGCACTGAAGAAGAGTCATCTGGTCGTCCAGGTGCAGGTTCCTGAAGCCTGAAGGGACATCAACAAAACAGTCTTTTTGTCTGAGAGGGTGTGGCGGTGAAAGTGGCAGAGTAAAAGATTTGGATGTGATCTACAAATCTTTTAGCAGATGATACTTTGTACAAATGGTCACATATCTTGTGCAAAAGCAAGATCTAGAATACAATTAACCCATTTAAACAAGAAATGATGTATTAGAGCCTTAATCTGACTCCAATCTGTTTACCAAATGTGCCTACGTGTCAAATGAGTTCCAGATGAAGCAGATCCAGATGTAGAGCAAGTGTTTGCTTACTCAATCGAGGCAGATGAGATGACACCTGTTTGGAACTCCACCCATACATTTCAACATCTCCAGTTTTAAGCCAACATGCTTCCAACGTGTTGTGCAACGTAAAGAAAGGATGGGCAAAGAATGGGGACAGCACACCCCATAAACTTGTCTCTGTGCATTCTTGACTTTTTATCCGTTTTTGAGATATCAAGTGCAAAACTTAAAGACAAGAGTTTACATGTGTATCTATGGCATTACAGGGAGAGAGGACTAAGTGCAACGTGGCAAATCTGTTTTCTTTTGAAACTTATTGCAACTGTAGATTAACCTCAACGTGTCACAGCCTTTGCAAATCATCAATATGAATTGTTTAATCTAAATATACTGTACCTCTCTACAGTCTAGTCTACACTCGTACTGGCACCACTCACCTGGCAGAGCCTTGGCCCACTTGACGGCAGAGATGACCTGCCGGCCCCCCAGCCTGTTGAGGGTGGTCATGAGGCGGGTGGAGGTGTCGGGCAGGGTGCTGTCGTAGCCGGCGAAGATGGTGTCCGGCTCGATGGCCTTCAGCAGGGACAGCATGGTGGGGACAAGTTGAGGCATGGACTTCACGGGTAAGAGGGACCGAGTCTCGATTGGAGGAGAGGGATTGAGCTCGGGGGGGTTGCTCGGCTGGGCGCCCTTTAAGCGGTTCAGCTTCTTGGTTTTTCGCGCTACAGGGGAAAAACGGGGACGAATATGCAATGAAGAGAAGAAGAGAAGTTGAATAAAGAAAAAAGGTGAAGGCAGGCGGTACACAGTGTGGCTCAAAGGTTGAATTGTCATATGCACAAAGCTACAGTGGAGAAATGGCAATGAAGTTCTTCTGACCCGAGCTCCTCCAACAATGCAACATATATCATAAAATAAAACTAGTGCAAAAAGTCTATATACTAATAGAATATGGGATATGTACAAGAACAGAATATGAAATTAAATAATGTAAATTAAGACAAAAGTAAATACGGTTTATTGCCCGATAACCATTTATATAAATGAGTATATTCAAGATGACAACAGGAAAGTTTATCGGTGTACCTTCCAGGTTCATGCCAGCCATCAGACACTTGCGGAAGCGGCAGGCGGGGCAGTTCTTCCTCCTGATCTTGTCGATGATGCAGTCGTTCCTCCCAGCACACAGGTAATTATGCTGCCCTGAGGAGCGCAGGGGAGGAAGATTAATCTGTTATTTACCTTCACTGCTGTGGCAAACACTCCAGGGGGGGGAACTAATGAGCTTTATCACAGTCCTTCACTTTGGGATGATCATAATCACTCCCAGCATTTGAACAAGCTAATGTGAAACAGGTAAGTGATGAATGAGTTTATCAGCGGCGATGAATAAATCAGTGAGGATATGATGATGTGTTTGTCAGAATCACAATACCTTTGTTAGTCCTGTAGAGGGGACATTTTGGAAAATTCACCTTTACCTTCCACTGCTCTCTTGAAGAACACCTTGCAGCTGCCACAGGTGAGGACACCGTAGTGGCAGCCTGAGGCCTCGTCAGAGCACACCAGGCAGATCTTATGAGTCCCACTTTTTGTCGAGGACTGTGCAGGGACAATTTCCTGTCTGGAGGTAGAACTGGAGAAAGAGGGAGGACACAGAGCAGACACATGTAAGGGATATTCATTCTCTCTCAAAGGTTCCCCTCGGAGCTTTTGGCCTCTAGAAGTACTACGGAGTTCTTTTCTTGTTGAGTGGGTCTCTATCTTGTTTTGTCTTGTGCTCATGTTCTCATTCGCTCTCACGTGTAGGTTCTTCCTGCCAATAGTTTCACACTGTTATACTGATCTGCAGGTGGTGGTCATGCCAAGACATGCAGCAATGCTCTGGCAAGCGCAAGACAGGATGAAACTGCTCGCTAGTAAACATGGAGGTTAATAATGAAACGTTTAAACTTTAAGGAAAGGTTTTATGAGGAGAAATTGTTAAAAGAATGTGAAGAACTGCTCCACAAAAACTGTTTTTAATTAGTACATTTTACTGAGAAAAGGTTTTACTGGGAAAACAAAACAATGACTTTTACTGTCTTTGAAAAAGTGTTGCTAAAAGTTGTTTCAATGATCTGAAATAGCTGCACAGAGAGCATATAGCTACTCAGCTTGGAGGGTTTGGCTGTAGTTTGAAGTTGAAAAAATAAACTACACGCTAACACTATACACTCCCATCACACTCAATGTGTTCCTTGTGCCTGTTTTTCCTCAACTCTGCCTTCCTTCTCAACATGGAGTGAAGAAAAACATTTAGTCCCATTGTGCCCGTTTGGGCCTAAAGCTTAAATTATCAGACCGTGTGGTCACATCCTAAATTCAGCGGTTGTCATGAAATAGCCCTTCTTCCTTTGACTGAACCACAAACGTTTCCAGGCCCAGTCAACAGTGGTGAGATGCACTTTCCCCAAACCACCACTAGAGGACGTCAGGATTTGCAGCATCCATGCCAGAGGTCCACGCCCCCTTTCTAACTCAGCGGTCAAAGCAACAACAACAATGTCCACACTGAGAGGGTATCGAGTCTTGCAACTACTGTGTCTGTCTGTCCATGCGTCCAAAAGGCTGAGTGCAAAGACAACAAACATATTGTCTGGTTCTGTAAGGGCTGCTCTCTGTACTCTAAACACACTGACACATGCAGAAGTTCACTCTGAGTTATACAACATGCGGGTGTTGGCATGAAAGCAGGCCAGGCCCCAGCAGTCAGTGGGTGAAGCAGGATGGGACAACCAGACTAAGCTTTCAAGGCATCAAGTGCTGAAGCATTAAGCAGCCAGATTTAAAACAAAAACATCAGTGAGACCTCAGAGGAGGCTGTGTAACCACGAGAGGGCTGAGAGCTTTTGGAGCACTCCTGGAAACACACGGTGGTCAATAAGTCTGTCCATTATCACTTGGATTCAATAGTGTGCTGACTACTGAGCCTTTATTGTGTATCGCACTCTGCATTGTTTCATACGGAAATGTAAAACTCCAAATCCCTGTAGTTTCGCTGTATTTGTGAAGGAGAGGGGGGGGTAACACTAGCAGGTGGGGGGCTCACCGAACGGCTCCACTCTGCTCCAGCTGTGAGAGGTGAAACAGGGAGCAGATTTAATTGAGAACACACAGCTGCTAAACCATACAAATCCACCAAACCAACATTTTAAATACGTCCGACTGCCTGCTTTTTAAATCAATGCCCCTGCCTGGCGCCCACGTTATTATTAGTCATATTTTGTCATTCTCCTGGATCTTTCATTCATATTTGGGGTGAGTCATATAATCATTTTTGTGGTTAGGATTATCTCTGTTTTGTTTTGTTGTCACAACATGTATTGCACTTCTGTCTGTCCTGGAAGATGGATCTCTCCTCTGTTGCTCTCCCGAGGCTTCTTCCACTTATTCCCCATTAACTGTGGGGTTTCTTTGGGAGTCGTCCTTGTCCACTGCGAGGGTCTGAGGACAGCGGGTGTCGTTTGCGGTCCACACTGTAAAGCCCTCTGACAAATGTGTACCTCATGATATTGAGCTTTATAAATAATAATAATACGTTTGATTGATCTATTATTTGTATTTATATCACGTTATGCAGACTCCTAACCAAATGTTTTGAAGAAGATTTATTATGAGCCAAGATGTATCCCACAGAAGCACTGAACAATGCATGGTGTTTGCTCAATTTATCCTTGTTTGAATTGGACAACCTGAGGTGAAGGAACATTCTAGATATTTATAGCTACTAGCTACAATAATAATCACAGAACTGTTTTTAAGACTTGGAAATTGGATTAATCATTCTCACTAGAAGAAACAATGGCCCAACCTACTCGATTATAGACAGAAGCCACATTAATCATTCATTCGTAAAAGTGGAACTAGGGAACATAAGATTAACAATCACATATCCCAATCCAATACATTAAAGGTTAACCTACTTTTTTAAGTTTCCTCATCATATCAATATTACAGCAATGGTCCTACAAAGGTTTTATTGATATCCCCAGAGAATTATAATGATAAGAGTCTGCACTATGCACCAAGGTATCTTAAATTGATGGGTAAAGTTGCACCACGTTATGCACGATTACCAAGTGAAATTCAATTTCAGAACACTTTTTGTTCTGGACAGTGCTCAATTCTTTAGAATATTATCAAGGCTGCACAATATAATGCTTTTTTTAATTGTCAACGTGTAAACCTGTTCAATAAACACATCACAAATGAGGGCAATATATGACTCAGGTTTCAAAACTGCACTTCAAAATCTTTATATTTGTATCCTATTGATTGTGCGGGGAGGCTGTGGCTCAGTGGAATAGTGCACTGAACATTGAATCCGGGGATAGCAAGTTCGAGTCCCACTGCAGTCAGCATGTCGTTGTGTCCCTGAGACACTTCACCCCAAATTGCTCCTGTGGGGATTGTCCACAGTACTGAATGTATGTAAGTCGCCTTGGATAAAAGCGTCTAACAAGTGACATGTAATGTAATGTAATGATTGTCATTGACAAATGCCTTCTCTTCCGGTGTAATTGATAACACTGTTCCTTTCACGAGTTAATGACCTGGTGGGAAAATGTCCTCAGTATAGGAGGGTTAGGGGCACGTGCAGAACATACGCAGGCCAGAAACATGGCTCCCAATAAATGTCTTGTGTGTGGAACATGTAAGTAGGCGACGGTTTGGAACAAGTTTGCCATAACAACTGTATAGGGTGATAATAACGTCAATGTTGTGTTAACAGCTTGATCTACTGCCCTCGAGTTGCAATAAATGCAAGGTCATACGATTATATATATATATATATATATTACATAACTCATACAAAAGCTGTGCCTCTCCAATGATGTCATCAGCATGCTATTGGTCTCACACACACATCTATGAGGGGTTTCCTGAATGCACAGCATTGAGAGCACATGCACTTATGAACAAACACAAACAAAAGCCCTTTTAAAGCTCCAAAAGAGGCTGTTGTAAACCCACAA